>NW_028251487.1:600000-868383 GCF_964263255.1 Lissotriton vulgaris | reverse complement strand
GTGCTCCCCCCAAGATCAGGCTCAGACATTGGGGTGCTGTTATAAATGCACAGGAACAGCTTGAGGTTTTAAAGAAGATTTAATGTAAGCAGCACAGCAACAGAGAATGCAGCTTCTTGGCATACAGGAACAGAGTAACTGACCTGATGTCTAGAAGCCAGAGGTGTTCTAAAGAACACTCAAAGAAAAATAACAAGAGCTTAAAGGTACAATGTAAAAAAACATGAAAGAGAAAATGTAACACATCTCCCTTCAATCAAGAGAAATAAACAATAACAGTTTATGAAACATAATCATTAAATTTTCTGGGAACAAATCTTGGTCGAACAGAAGTCTTGACTCTGAAGGCAATTGAACCCTTTGCCGCTTGTTGAGTACAAGGATATAAAGACTGATGAACATTGGGACATTTAGCAACACGTTTGATGTTCCACAACTTGCCATCTTGAGTAATAACACTATTGCTAAACACCCTTACCACTTTCATTGGTTTGCCAAACTTATCAGAACATTTTGTTATAAAACCAGGTCTTTTGATCCTAACTAAATCTCCCACTGCAAAATTGGGAGTTCTGACATTCCACTTATCATACTACTATTTGTTTTTTGCTTGTTTTCTCTCAACTTTCTGAGTAGCTTGATCAACCAATTCCTTTGAAAAAGATTTATTAGAACATTTATCCCTGAACCACCAAGGACAAATAGTTGAAGCTGGATCACGTCCCTTGAGAAGACGGAACAGACTAACTTCTGTGGTTGAATGGGGAGTAATTCTATAAAACCAAAGTTTTTCTCTCAAAATGGTTTTCAATCAGAAACCGACCTACACACATCAGCAATGAACCCTTTCAAAACCCTATTAAAACGTTCCACTAATCCATTTTCATGTGGTTCATAAAAGGACACAGTATGATGTTTAATGCAATGTAATTTAAGGAAATTCTCCATCTCTAATGAGGTAAGTTGAACCACATTATCAGTGACAATAGTTGAAGGACAACCTTCTCTGGAAAATACTTCCTTAAAAAACTCTACCACCATGTTAGTAGAGGCAGATGAAACAAACGTACCTTCTGGCCATTTAGAATGGTACTCTACAAGCACAAAAGCATAATGAGAATCACTTGGCAGACATAAAAATAGGCCAGATATATCAAAAGCTAATTTTTTTCCAAGGAGCAGTAGGCCAAGAGGTTGTCTTCAAAGGGGGAACACTGACTTTTAGCATTTTATCATTTCCCATGCAAACAGAGCACTCTCTTACTTTGTGATCAACCAAACGATCTAGACCCTGCCACCAGAAATAGTTCCTTATTAACCTTTTCATGGCCGACATTCCTGGATGAGATCTATGTGCGACATCCAAAATCATATTTTGCATTGTAAAGGGTGGCACACATTTACCTGACTTGAAAACCAAATTGTTCTCAAGTTCTAATTCATTGGATACATTGAACATTGGCATAAAATCCTCTTTCAAATGCTTTTTATCAGGCCATCCCTCTAAAATATACTTTTTGATAGTCTGTAAAGTAAGATCTTGGTTATCAGCGGTTTCCCACATTTCCTCAGAAATTTCACATAAAGAAGTTGACAAAACATCCTGTAAACAAGTAACAACTTCAGTATGATCCAAAATGTTGCTATCTGAAGTTAAACATGGATGACGAGACATAAAATCTGCAACAACATTTCTTTCCCCTGGAACATACTCAAGAGTGAAGGAATATTCCTGAAGTCTAAAAGTTAACCTGGAAATAAGTGCCGTGGAATTCCACCCTCCACCCGGAGAAAGAATATTTACTAACGGCTTGTGATCCATTCTCAGCACAAATTTACTGCCCCAAATAAAATTCCTGAAGTGTTCAATAGCCCACACACACGCCAAAAGCTCTTTTTCTATGACTGCATATCTACGCTCCGTTTCATTAAGAGTGCGAGATGCAAAACACACATTCCACTCCTCCTTACCTGACCTTTGAGACAACACCGAACCAACACCATACATACTGGCGTCAACCGTGATAATACACATTTTATTCAGACAGAATGGTCTAAGGGTGGGAGCATGCAAGATCTCTCACTTAATGAGCTCAAAGGCTGATTGTTGTTCTTTTTCCCACACAAAAGAATTTCCTTGTCTCAGAAGCTTCCTGAGGGGTTCCATCTTAGTTGCAAAATTGTTGACAAATTTGCTATAATATTCGCACATACCTGCAAAGGACAGTAACTGATCTCTATTAGTAGGAGGAGGAGCTTCAATTATGCCGTCTACATTAGATCTTTTCGGTACCACACCATCCCCTGATAATGTGTGGCCCAGATATTCAACCGAAATTGAAATAATTTGCATTTACTAGCCTTTAAGGTCAAGCCACTCTCTCTCAACTTCTCACAAACACAATGTAAATGTAGCACATGTTCTTCATTACTACTAGAAAAAATTTAAATATCATCCTGAAAACACTTTACAAAGTGATCTACATCTCTAAAAATATTATACATGACTCTTTGAAATACCGAGGCTGCCGAAGCCAACCCAAACGGCATTCATGTATACTGAAAAAGATCTTGAGGGGTACTAAAGGCTCATTTATATTTGGAAGGGGATGACAGTCCACAATTATAGCCAAATTTAGAGCCCTGAGGTCCACACACAATTTTAAAGATTTATCAGGTTTCCTAACCAAAACAATCGGAGAAACCCATTCCGCAGAGTCAATGGGTTCAATAATCTTTTCCAAAACCAAATCATCTAATGTTTTTTTTAGATCTTCTCTAACATTAATAGGCACACCTCTTAACTTTTGTTTAACAGGGACCACACCAGATTTGAGTTTAATTTTATGGGAATAATTTCGAATCATACCTAACCTGTCTGAAAACACATCCTTAAACTCTGATTTTATTAACTCAGTTCTTTTATCATTGACAATAGAGGAAACATTCTCAACATCAAAAGTCTCACCAAGCATAACCGGATCTTTGGCACGAGGATTAAGTATAATGCCAAATCTCCATTGATCCTTCCAACCAATCACATTCACACCTTTAACTGCAACATACAGTTTAATCTCAACACATCTGGATTTGAAAGTAATATTCACAAGAAAATAACCTAACATCTCTACCCTTGAACCATTGAAACTCACTGCACAAATCTCAGACGGAAGGATGTCTGAGAAATTTAACACCTGTCCTAAACGCTCATCAAAATACTCCTTAGTAATTATCGTCCAAGGTGAACCTGAGTCAGCCATTAGGTTAAGACTTACACCCAAAACAAACATTTCACAAATAGGTTTCCTAATGACCTGACATTCAAGAGAAGCATCAATCATAGACATTTCCTCACTAAGATAAACCACAAAACCCTTATTCTTTGTAGCACAATTTTCTCCACCCTCACAAACTCAACTACAACCATTTGAAAGTTCCTCTGTAACAAATGCTACCTTACTTTTAGGATTCTGAACACATTTTCTAATGTCTCTACATACAGATGAAAAATGTCCTAATCTCCCACACTTCCTGCATTCTTTATTTATAGCTGGGCAACCAGCATATGAGGCAACATGCATCCTACTGCCACATTTATAACATATCACAGATTTATCAAACCTCTTAAAATTCACAGGATTATTCAAACTGTTGGCATTAAAAGTAGGATGTACGTTATCATTAACATGCCCATCTTTATGTTTAAACAAACAAACTTCATCAGGGGAATCTGACTTATTAACACTATGTTTTTGAACAGTGAGAATCCATTTGTCAGACTGCTCTAAAGATTTCGCAATAGCAATAGCCTCAGACAATTTCGAATCCCCAAGTTCCCAAAGACGTTCTTGAGTTTTTTTGTTCTTAATATGAACAATGATTTGATCTCTCAACATTTCATCACACATACTTCCAAAATTACAATGTATGGATAACGATCTTAAAGCAGTCATAAACTCATCAAATGATTCTGTATCTTGTTGTGCACGAGTGTAAAACTTATTTCTATTAAATGCTATATTAGAAACAGGTTAAAATCTTTTTTCAATCCTAAGAAGTGCTTCTTTATAGACATTAGTACCTTCACCTTCACCATCCGCAGGAGGAATGGGAGGTAAAGCTCTAAAAACCATTTGTCCCTCAGAACCTAAGCAGTGTAAAAGTATACTTTTCTTCCTCTCCGCACCCATGCGTTCGCCATCAATAGCCTTCATGTAGTTGAAGAACTCTTCTTTCCAACGTGTCCAAGGAATTGGAGGATATCCTTTGTTTTGTAAAAACTTTTCAGGTGGATCAAATTGCATGTTGTAAAAATGATAATACAATAAATATGCTAAAAATAGACCAAAATTCCGAGGTGTATTACACTGTAGTGACATACAAACAAGTGTGGAGGGTCGGAGGGAATATTTAACGACCTGACTGCTCGCTCCCCAATAATCAGAACAATACACAAAAGAGCAGAACAGGTCTGAAAGAGGTGTGTCGCCATAGCAGTGTCTCAGGGGCAGTAGGCTGTATATGTAAACCAATGTTACCAGAGGTTATGGGAAACACTAGGCTAGTACAAAACCCATCAGACCACCCATGTGGTGGAGTTTACGTCACGTGGGAATCGCAGATCAATCCATATCAAACCACGGCCATATAGTGCCTGTATAGAGATGGATGTCGGAAAACTAGCAACGTGTTTGCCATACGGTGGACTAAATAGTGTGCAGTGCCAAAGAAAAAGTGATAAGTAAAATTGACTACACCGACTCTGAGCAGACATTTTTAAACAGAAGTCGGAGTGTCAAGGGTTAAAATACTGCGCCAGGTAGAACGACTACCATATGGCGCTGTGTGCAGTACGGTCAACATGTTTCTGCCTATGAGGGGATACTGCCCCGGCTTTCTTCAGGACCTAATTTAAATCAGCTACTGCTAACATGACTGTAATTATTATGTACAGAAATAAGATTACTAGTAGAAAGACACATATCTACCAGGACCTTTGTCGGTTGGATGTCCACATGAGGGAAAGAAGGATGTCTTCTTCCCAGCATTGTGTGGGTGAAGACCTCACCTCACCCGGCAACCGCTCGGGAGCATGAGGCCCCGCTCTGTCCGTCGGTGCCTCAGATTGAAGACCAAGCGGAAGTGGAGGCACACAATGCTGGGAAGAAGACATCCTTCTTTCCCTCATGTGGACATCCAACCGACAAAGGTCCTGGTAGATATGTGTCTTTCTACTAGTAATCTTATTTCTGTACATAATAATTACAGTCATGTTAGCAGTAGCTGATTTAAATTAGGTCCTGAAGAAAGCCGGGGCAGTATCCCCTCATAGGCAGAAACATGTTGACCGTACTGCACACAGCGCCATATGGTAGTCGTTCTACCTGGCGCAGTATTTTAACCCTTGACACTCCGACTTCTGTTTAAAAATGTCTGCTCAGAGTCGGTGTAGTCAATTTTACTTATCACTTTTTCTTTGGCACTGCACACTATTTAGTCCACCGTATGGCAAACACGTTGCTAGTTTTCCGACATCCATCTCTATACAGGCACTATATGGCCGTGGTTTGATATGGATTGATCTGCGATTCCCACGTGACGTAAACTCCACCACATGGGTGGTCTGATGGGTTTTGTACTAGCCTAGTGTTTCCCATAACCTCTGGTAACATTGGTTTACATATACAGCCTACTGCCCCTGAGACACTGCTATGGCGACACACCTCTTTCAGACCTGTTCTGCTCTTTTGTGTATTGTTCGTATTACACTGTAGAACAGATGTATTCCTTTGTTAATGGCAAATGTATAATATCTGTTTTAATGTTTATATTAAAAACATCCTAGGACCATACCATGTACAAGTGACTCAAAAAAATAAATACAAGCTTCTTTGTAATGTCAAAATAAAGTTCCTCCACGTCGTATATGAGTGTTTCAAATGAATGAGCACTTACTTCAATTGAAAGTCGCTTCACAAATTCAAGCAACACATCATGCATCGAAATCACCAACTCGCGGTGAAAAGTTGCTATGGTAACGAAAAATACATCGGAAATGGCTGCCACGCTGCTCCCACGCAGCGTAATTACATCATCGTGCACTGAGCGTAGCCGCATAGTGCTAAACTCAACACTCGCGCTGCTTCCTGCTTCTAAAGTGTGACGCCTCAATGGAACAGCAACACCCGGTCCCGTTCTTCCTCCTATGACGTCTAGAACAAGGGGCAGTGACAGATGTATGGTCTCACGTCGTTTAGCATGCTCCAGAAGCCAGTGCAAAAGATTCAAAGGTAAATACCTTTCCAAAATACCCCAAATTTGTTGAAAAGCGCTCATTCAGTGTTGGTAGGAGTTTTGAATACGAGAAAACGATCCTGTAGAGGTTCACTCATAGAATTTGAAGGTTTCAGAAAATAACTCCACACCTGTGCTGCAGTATCCAACTTGATAAAGTAGTTTTTACCCTTGTCGACAAATTTTGTTATAAATCCACAGGAACAGCTTGAGGTTTTAAAGAAGATTTAATGTAAGCAGCACAGCAACAGAGAATGCTGCTTCTTGGCATACAGGAACAGAGTAACTGACCTGATGTCTAGAAGCCAGAGGTGTTCTAAAGAACACTCAAAGAAAAATAACAAGAGCTTAAAGGTACAGTGTAAAAAAACATGAAAGAGAAAATGTAACAGGTGCTCTATGAGCTCTTGTGAGGTCAAGCTTTGTAGCGCCATGCTGGGAGTAAAACACACAAAAGGGAATGGGAAGAACGCTCGCAATAAGACAAAGTCGTGGGTAGGTAAATCTTTATTGGAAAATGTATGTTATAATTCAAAGCAAATCATACAAACAGCCCTCAATCCCCTCTACTGATAATACTCAGAAATTACACAAAGAAATTCATTAAAATTCCTGAGTTCCATTACAAATAACTTTGATTTTTCTTTATTAAAATACCCCGTACAATGTTATTATTTGAACGATATTGAACTTTCATGTGATTGTCCAGCAAAGAATTCATTAATAAAACCACATTTAATGAGATAGATTATTTTTAGTACAACATTAAACAACTTTTACAATTCACCAAGGTCGGCGATTGAAAATCTCTGAGCACAATTTTACACCTTAAAATCATAAAATTAATTATTTCGCTTGATTCTTGAAACTCTCCAGATACAGCGCTATTAGTGAGATGACCTTGATCGTGCACAGGATTAGTTTGTTCGTGTTTCCTGCAAACAATGATCACTTGCCTCTGAGTGTACTAATGCCCGCTTCCTTAAAGGTGGATTCAGGTACTTATTTTTTAAGTCTGGTTGACAGGACACAAGCAAAAGATTATCCTCAATTGTTTCTGAATGAGCGTTGAATGGACAGCATCGAGTCATTTGATGGTCAGACTTATTCCACCATCCCTCGGACTGCAGCAGTGGGATATATGGAGTCTGAAGTGTAGAAAAGCCTTTTTTTACCCATTGGCTTAGGTTCGGGTCAAAATACATTTGACTTTTCTTTGAGAGGGTTCATGAGTCTAGTGTGGGCTCTTCTCCTGTGCTGCCGCTGCATTAACCTCTTTCATAGTCCTGTTTATTAGCATTTTCTTAGTTAACTTTGGGATTGACACTAGTTATTTTATTGTACATAATTAGACATTTCTTAATATCAATTACAACTCAGTTTCTGTGGCTCCCACGCTTGTACTCCAGTTTTCTCCCAGGTCTTCTCTGATAAAGCCCTTTAAACAAGAGGACGATGCATTCTCTACATCACATAAATGATTAGCCAGATTAATATAATTTATGGGAGCTACCTGCTTTAGTCCAAATTCTAATTGTATCCAACAGTGCGGCGTCCAAGATCGTAACTTAAAAATGTGCGGTTTAATATTAATAAACAAGGAGTTTAACACCTCCATCTTTTGTTTCTTAAAAATGATGCCTTTGTATAAGAAGGCAAATCATATTTTCACAGTTATGACCGTAAGTGCGGGGCCCAGAACACCCCATTCAGATGTGCAAAATGTGCAATGGCCCTAACTGTTGGCGACACTGGATTTTTAATCTGGTTTAAGTGTAATTACCGGGTCAATTTAGAAATCCATAAATAAGTGAATTCTGTACTTTGCTCAATTACTACCTCAACATGCAGGGCCGGCTGTAGGGCGGTGATACCGGTGCTGCCGCACCGGGCGCTGACTTTGGGGAGGCGCCGTGTTTTTAAGTACAATATGGTTTTAAAAGCACCTGCTGCCGGTTCTTTGCCTCCGGCAATTTTCAGGCAACCATAAAAATGTCAAGATAACTCTGGTGATTGATGGACCTGCTGCAGAGAGACTCATCATAAAGTAGCGCAGGAGGTTAATGTGCCCCCTGCAAAGCGGGTGAACCATGCAGATCACATAGTGCGTATAATGTAAATATGTCAGTGCGTTACTCCTTCTGTCAGAGAGATCCTATTATTACTTGCAGTTTATACGTTTAAATCCTAATATAGAACAGTGAGCTATTAACTGTCATCCAAGAGCTGCATACCAACTGCAAGGAATAGATTAGAGCATTGTGATTTTTCTCCCAGTCTTTCATCAACCTAATGTTGCAAAAAGGTTCCACTTGGGTAGAAATCAATTTTCATTAGTAAAGCCAACCCCCAACCATTGTGCTACGTTTTAAATTCTTAGTTTGTTGTTCCTTCAGACCAAGCACTCTTACAATGTACGGCCTACCAGTATGGATGACTTGTGACTCTTACTCCCTGTAGTCCTCTGACTTCTGTAGCATTCCCTATTGTTGGACTTGGCCCTCTTGGCAGGGTCATCCCTGAACTTTTGGCCTTCCTCCAATACTCTCTCTGACCTGCTTTTGTTGGTTTAATGACTCTGGGCACTTTACCACTGCTGACCAGTGCTAAAGTGCATATGCTCTCCCTGTATAAAGTGTAACTGTGATTGATGTTCCTGATTGGTTCATTGGATTTACTGTCAGTCCCCAGTAAAGGGCACCAGGAGTGCCAGGGCTTGTAAATACCAATACTGCTAGTGGGCCTGCAGCGCTGGTTGCGCCACCCACAGAAGCAGCATTTTAAAATGTGTCTAGGTCTGCTATTGCAGAACCTGTGTGCAGTCTGGTACTGTCATGCTGGCTAAGCAAGTACACCCACTTGCCAGCCTCTAAACCTTCCCTTAACCTCATATTAGTCACCCCTACGGTAGGCCCTATGGCAGGGTGCATTGTAAGTGTAGGGTAGGACATGCCCTGATGTGTGTGGCATGTCCTAATAGTGAATTACAGCCAAATTAGTTTTTCACTATTGTAAGGCTACCTGTTCTCTTAGGCCAAGATGGGCTGCTGGAATTATTACACTCTATAATCCCAGCAGGCTCAGGGAACATGGTAGAAAATAAAGTTTAGTATGCCTGAACTCAGAATAATAAAATACTTCTTTTAGTAAAGTTTATTTTAATATCCTGTGTCTGCAAATGCTACTTTTAGAAAGTTAGCATTTGCTTGCCTAACCATTTCAGCCCGCCTCTGCTGGTATGTGTATCTGACTGTCTGGGCTATGTGAGTGACAGGGCTGGGAGATGACAGGTGGTAAATGCAAGGATTACACCTTAGTGGGAGGCGGGAGTGCCCCTCGACTCTGAGTAGGGATGTGCTCTGCCACCACAATGCTGGCTCCGCCCCCTGGGGAGCGACTGATGACTCAGCCGACACCTGGCCCAGGAGAGGCGAAGCACTGTCAACAAGGTACTCCTGGCTGCCCCTGTCCACACAATGCTGGCTCCACCTCCTGTGGAGAGTCTGATGTGCCTGCCCCTCACACTGAAAGAAGAAACCAGAGTACACCCAACACAGTGCTCAGAGACTGGATGAAGCTATGCAGAGGCCCCCCTAGCCTGCAAGAACAAAGAAAATGCTGTATAAAAGTAGGAGCCCTGCTCCTTGTAAATCAGAATCCTATTTCCCACAAAGAACCTCTGCCCAACTAGAAGGAGAATAAGACGCTGGAAGGACTGGCATGCTGCTTGCCTTGCTGAGGAATGAGAGGAAAAGACTTGCTGAAAAGACTTTGCTGCTTTGTGCTAGAAACTTTCTCCAAGGGCTTGTTTGAGCTTGCCTCTGATCTGAACCCCAGGACTAGTGGGTTCTTGGTGCCTTTGCTCGCCCTGAAACTCGAGCCATGTGTGCATCCCGCCGGAGTAAGACTGCACCCCTCATCGCCCCCTCCTAGGGCTGTGGCATTCGGGAGCTTGCCTGCATTTTCACCCTTGAGAGCCTCGCTCCGTCTGGAGTCGCTCTCTGCCCCCGGGCCAGGCTGCCTGCTCCTCTGCCCCCGCCTGTTAATGGGAGCGCGCTGAAGCGCTCTCACCCCTCCCGCCGGAATCTCTCTAAGGATCGTGATCTACGCCGGAATAACAGCCACACGGACCGTGCCCGGTTGCCCCCACTTCATCATCCCTGTCAGGCAGCGCCGCACCCCCCTCATGGAAACTCCCGCACCCGCTGACTTCAGGATCCGAAGGCACCCCTTCATCCGACCAGGTCGCACTGCCCGTGCACAACTCGCTCAACCCCAAAGAAATCTCAACGCTCCTCAAGACTCCTGTAACGGGCTCGGGCCTGCAACGTGTTATTTCCCCGCCATCAAAGCTGTGTGCGTCGAAGTGCCGGAGGAGGAAACCTACGCTCCCACGAGAGTCCTTACGGGTGAGTGGGAGTCGAGCGCATTACCTCCGTCATCCAACTTGGGCCCCTAGCCCCCTGACAGGCGCCCTGCATGTCGGAACCCTCCCGCAGTACGAGCCGCACAGTTTGAGTACGGATCGCACCAAGCTCTGGCCTCACTACGTCCCGAGCCACTGAGAAGGGCCGTACGCGGCGAAGGCTTGCTCACGCTAGATGCGTGAGCCACGTTAGAGCCCGGTCTATTTCATTGAGGAGAGCGAGCGAGAGCGCTACGAAGAGCCCCGTGGGTCCCAGAGGGGCTTCAAGGCACTAGTAGGCTGGGAAAAGCCCTCTAAAGGACCATAAAGTCAATATACAAGCTGAGAGAACTATTTTAAAGTAAATTGAACCAACAAAGAACACTTTTTTTGAACTGCAACTAAGAAACGCTTGCCTATTTACAATCTGGTGGCCTAACCTAGGATAAAAATCATTATATTGGTCTTGTGATAAGTCTTACCTGCACATATATATTTTTACATAAAGAAGATGTATTTTTATATATCTACAGCCTGGTGTCCATTTGTGGGGGGATTGGTACATTTACTGTGTGTGTTATTGCAAATGCTTAACTCAGAAACGCCTGGAGAATAGCCTTGGCTGCTCACGCCACGCACCTAGAGGGTGAGCAAGGGTAATTCTAAACGGGTCATCCTTCACCCTGACTTAGAGGAGAGGGTCCCTGCTTGTCACAAGTGAATACTTGCGCCAACCAGAGACCCCCAATTCTAACACCTATACACTGATTTACACATGTATGATTATTGCATTTCTTATATAGCGCCAGAATCGACCCCCGAAGGGGTATCTCCGCGCTTGCCTTGGGAACCCGTCCTGGTTTTTCCCTGTGAGATAGCCCCTACAGGGCATCCCCAAGGTGAAAGCCAGGCATCCCGCCGCGGGGGCCGTTGTGGAGATTAAGCAAGCTTAATGCCCAGAGTTGCATAGTGTGAACCCATGATTAGGTCAGGCACCGAAGCGAGAATTATCGAGTCCGAGGACATTTGAGCTCAACACCCTGCCGCGTCGGGAATCGAACTCTGGTCCCGGGTCTGACCTCTGCTTCAGGGTCTGCCTGCTCTAACCAGTGAGCCACACTTCTCTGCCTCTGTGTAATGTGTGTGTGATGCAAAGTGCTCTGACACCCTACATTGGTAGGAGTGGCGCTATAAAGCAAAAGAAATGCATGAGAGAGAGAGTGGTTATGGAGCCTTATGGGGCAGTTACAGGGTGGTAGTGAGGGAATCTGGGGGTGGTCATGGGGGGGGGCGAAAACAAACATTGTTGCACCAGGCGCCATAAGCGATAAAGCTGGCCCTGTTGACATTCCACTTAAATCTGGACTTTGGGATTCCAAATGACATCATTTTTGGTTTTCTATAATTAACAAAGAGAACAATTGATTGCTTAGTTAATAATGACAAAAGGTTACTCCAGTTTATTTTGCCTGTTTTCATGACCGATATTGGTGTACTATTCATCCCAGCGGCCCGGTATTTTTGACTATTTCCTATTAAGAGCTCTACCGCTTTCAATGTACTGATGGTAGAGGTGGGAGCAACTCGTGGAGTTACATGAAAACTTCATGAGATTCTGAAGAGTTCCGAGACTTGGCGGAAATCGGCACATCGCACTGCTCGCGCTGATTTTTAGCACCGGAGCTCGTTACGCAGTCAATAATCAGCGTGAACAGCAATCACGCTGCACATCGGAGGGCGCCGCTTCTCAAGTTGGTTTTGCTTCCGCTTGAGTAGATTTCCTACGGTTGGGACTGCCTGCTTTGGGCAAAAACATCACTGGGTGCCCTCCTAGTGCCGTACAATCGTGCTAGAGGACGCCAATTCTGACTTGCGCACGCAAATGTACCGTTGGTGAGCAGGGCATGAGAAAAAACTCTGCCATGCGGCAGTTGGCGGAATTTGGCTGGAACTCTGTTTTTTTTTTTAAAGTATTTTTATTGAGATTTTTTCCCCTTTTTTTTCCCCCCCGAGATGAGAACAGGGCACAATAACATTCATTACAATACAAAATCATAAATAAGTATGGGGATTATACAAAGCGTTATGGTCATAAAATAATATCAATTCATATATGGTTTTCTTAGAACAAATCATATACTCCAAATATATACAGACTTCTATATACTAAATTCTCAATTTCAAACCCCCCCCTGGTGATCACTAATCGGGACCTTGTTTCCAGTGGACGAGCGGCTCCCATATTGCTAAGCCTAGTTTCTTACCGTTTCTCCCCCTCCTCGCATAGATAGCTGATTCTAGCTTTTGGATAGATAATAACTTCCCCAACCATTGATGATAGGTTGGAGGGCTAGGGTCCAGCCATGCCGAGGCAACTAAAAGTCTGAGGATGGCCAATGCTACGAATAAAAACTTTTCATTACCCACATAAGTCTCAGGATTGACTCCTAATAGCATGACAGCTGGACTTAGTTCTATTGTTGTTGACAATACATTCTGTAGAAACTGCTCAATATCCCGTTTTATATTATTCAGATGTGGGCAAAGTGAAAAAATGTGTGTTAGGTCCGCCCCCAGACTCCCACATCTAAAGCAGGTGGTTCCTGTAGTACCCCCCCATTGAGCAATTTTTCCAGGAGTGTAGTAGAGATGGAATAAAGTCTTATAATGTTGAGCCTGTAATGAAGATGAACACAACAGTTTTCTTCCCAACTCTAATGATTCTGAAAAAATATCCCAACCTATATCCAAATCTACAGACCACCTATTTATCCATTTCTCCATATCATCTTTCTTTAACACTGTCATCTCACAGTAGAACCTCTTTATAGTACAATCCGAGCCTGTTTCTATAATATCCAACAATATATTTCTATCGAACCCCATGGGTCCTCCTTTCCTGTTTATTAGACAACTCCTTATTTGAAGATATTTAAAAAAATGTTTTGTATCTAGGGTATATCGATCCTGTAGCTCAACAAATTGTAAAATACCTTGGGGGCCCAGAATATCTCCAATCTTTCTTATCCCCGCGACTCCCAGTCTTGGAATACAGCTCCCGAAAAAACCATACTCGGAAGTGAGGGGTTATTTTTGAGTCTAGTGTAAAAATTATATTTCCCAAATCCAATCTTTTTTGATATTCCCTTCCAAACATTATAGGCAGCCATTAGAATCTTGAACCGTGTTCGTTTGTAATAACTTTCCTCCGTGAATCTTAAAAATATATTTTCCGCATTTTTACCTAAAACCAAACCATAAATTGCAAGTGATCCTGCTTTATCCCAGTCATCTATATCAGCCCCCCCTACCAATCCCAACATATTTTGGAATGCGGCGGCCCAATAATACACTTTTAGGTCTGGTAGGGACCAGCCACCACGATCCCGTGGTAGAGACATATACCTCAGTGCTCTGCGTGTCTTTCCCTTAGCCCATACGAAGCGGTTGATCATTTGTTCACATATTTTAAACCACTTGTTTTCAAATAAAAGTGGGATAGCCCTAAATATATACAAAAATTTTGGCAATATCATCATTTTAATAATATTGACCCGACCCACTAGCGATAAGTGTAGATTTTCGTACCGATCCAAATCCTTCTTTATTTTGCTTATTATTGGGGCGATGTTATTTTCCACCAAATTGCTTATATCAGCTGTTATTTTGATTCCAAGGTAAGTCCCTGCCTGTACCACACGATTATCATCACACGGAGTCATCGAGTTTTTAATTATCTGAGTCTTGGAGACATTTAGGGCATACCCGGATACGCGTCCGAATCTGCGGGCCTCTTCTTCTATATGCACAGTTGCCTCTGTGGGGTTTGGTGTTATCACCGCCACATCATCAGCATAAGCCAAGATCTTACATGGTCCCAGTAATGTCGGCAATGGAGTTATCTCTGGACAGAGCTCTAATTTGCGGATCAGTGGATCCATATACATGGCTGGAACTCTGAATTCCATGCATAATACGGAGTGCCCAAAACTCCACCAGCTGAGCAGAATTATCCACCACCCGTAATGTAGAGCTCAGAGTCCATACTGCTCGAAGAAGCAGTTGTGGGGGTGGACTATTTCCATATAAAACTTACATAAATGCTTTGCATTTACCGCATGAGATGTAATACACTGCTCTGCTCTAATGTTGCAGTATGCCTGTCGATATTAAGGAGCAACATTTGTGATTAGTGCCTGTATTTATTTCTGATTGAAGGCCTAACCAACCAAGTATCTGACGGTCTCTTCATTTTTATTTAATTTTTATATTCCTCCTGTATTGCTCTTATGCTCTCTTATGGATTGTTCTTTTTTTATAAGTGCTCTTAGTTTTTTTCTGTATTGCCTTTTTTCCATTGCATATCAGCTTGTCTGTGTGACTGGCTTTATCAGCTCCTTGCCGTGCGGAGGTAACTGCGTTGATAATAAATCCCAAATATTATCCTATAAGGTGCCCCACTCAGCCCTCCGACTGTTCTTTTGCACAAATGATAGCCCTGTTCCTCTTGTTGCATCCAGTGATTTGGTCTCTGACCAACCTTGGTTTGGGCTGTTAGAGGGCGTTATTCCATGATAATCTTCGCCTCATCCTCTCACGGTACTCGTTATTATACCCGGATGTTGCAAACCTACTAATTTCCATATTTAAACATATTCTCTGTGCCTCTTGCTCACTCTCGGGTTTGCTGATGGTTTCAAAGTCAATGGATAATTGAAAGTAAAAGTGCCCATGTGGTGCAGCTGCCACTAACGTGCTGAGTGGGGGCAAATTTTGACTAAGCGAGGCCCCCAGAAGTCCCAGCACCATTTTCGACACTGCAGCCCCGCGAGTTAGCTAGAGGCACATCGGAAGGTAAGCTGCCACGTTTTGGGCAATTTCTGTGATTACTAGTACTTGATTCCTTTCCCCAGCTGTACAGCACGTTAGCGGCAGCTGCACCACATGGGCACTTTTACTTTCAGAGTCCCTGAGCAGGGGCCCCCAGGCGCATGGGCGCCAAGGACTAATCTACAATGAGGGGGAGCTTTGTGTGCATGACAAGGTGGGCACTCCAATGGTCATAATCTGCTGGGTGCACCACTGATAATGTCTTTATGTCAATAATGATGCCTAATGCATATGATTATGATTAGGCCGAATGCAGCATGTGATTTAGGCTCATGGTTTATTCCCCATCTGAATATGAGAATACATAAGGTTTTTATCTCTAATGAGATGCCCAATGTACTTATGTTGATGCTGTTATGATGCATAATGTGCTTATATGCCTTAGGTGTTGCTCATACTTTGATCCCTGCCAATAATATGTTTTACACTTCAGGCTCATGTGCCTATTGTTATGGCTCATGCTGATGGTGCTGCCTTTTATGCCTAAGGTGAGGCTTAATGTAATACCGTGATGTTTTCATTCCACGCCTAAAGCTTTTATGCTGATGATGCCTTGATGCTCACATGGTTATGTATAATGAGTTTCCTGCTAATGAGGTTATGCCCACAGGTTGATGCCTACTACAGACGGGATTTATGCCAATGGGGTTCTTATGCCTAATGTTATGCATACGGTGCTGTTTAAGCCCGTAAGATGCTATTATGGCTATGCACAATACAATTCTGCACCTGACCTAAGGTTTTCCTGTGATGTTCCAGGTTCAGGCCTGATTACGTTTTAGGATTCATGACTAACCTGATGATGCCTTATGTTTATGCCTAATGCTTATGGCAATGTTGCTACGCACATGGTCGTGCCAGTAGATACTGGCTGTTACACATTTATTGCTGATGGTCTTACCTTTTTCCCTTGTGCTTCATGAAGATTCTGGCAGCAACCCGATTGGCACTGCCCTGTACATGCTCCGGAGGTTAGCCCACCCTCTCAGCGCCAAGCTACCCCATTTCTAACTGTGTTTTTACGACCATAGGATGAAACAGCAGTGACCTTACATGTGTTGATTCAGACTAATGGTGAGGGGACTTTGACAATGCACCATCTTTGTCCGATACACCACCTCACAGGTCATGTTAGAGGACCTCCAGCGCCGGCACGGCTCTGGACACGCCATGGACGTCCAGGATACATCTCTTCAGTTGAGCTAGTAAACGATCTCTAATTCGGGTCTGGCTCTCTTCAGTTCATCAAGCACAGACTGATTGATTAAAGAGTCTTCAAGCCTGTGGGGACAAGAGAGGGTCAGATATTGATTCAATATTGTGCAAATAAATGACAACAAATAATCCAGTTTGCGCAGTATTTACAATGTAACTGAGTGAATATTCATGAGTAGAGCTACCAAACACCGTATAGATCACAGGGCTTAACTACCACTTCCTCCCCCATCCTCTAGCTTCTCTATGTACAATACAGGCTGATAAATACAAACATTTGCATAAATCAATCACAACAGCCAGTCAGTGCCCACTGCCCAACATTCTTCTCATACTGAGTGAACCCAAGGTTAGGGCACAATTCAGCTAGAAACAAGAGGGTGACAGCATGGCGGACTCTCCGGCTCCCACTTACAAATGCACGAGTGAGTCCGTTGCACCAACCAAACTCAAGTCTTCGGGCACAGGTAACCGTGACAGCGATACGTCACAGAGAGCTGAAATACGAACCAGTCATGATGGCTAACAGATGACTGGCCATTTCACATCATCAG
The DNA here is from genome assembly GCF_964263255.1 of Lissotriton vulgaris. Lineage (NCBI taxonomy): Eukaryota > Metazoa > Chordata > Amphibia > Caudata > Salamandridae > Lissotriton > Lissotriton vulgaris. Next base: position 851,025 of record NW_028251487.1, on the reverse strand, counting down.
TAGCCAATCCCCCTCACCACATTCGAATTGGAGACATTAGGCTAGATATATGCGAATGAGGGAATACCATTGTGAACTAGGATAGCTGGGGCATGGGGCAGCCGCCATCCCATCATTATACTACACTGGATCATTCCCACCCTGCTCACACCTCATAGGTAGGTACAAGTGATGTCCCTCCTGCTCCTCACCTCATGGGCAGATACAAGTGATGTCCCACCTGCTGCTCACGTCTCATTGGCAGGTACAAGTGATATTACACCGGCTCCTGACGTCTCATTGGCAGGTACAAGTGATATCCCACATCCCTCTGTTAATGAGATCCACAATTTGCTACGGCCAAATGAGGTAATATGAATTTTTATGGTCAATTGTGTCCCCTATCGTAGACCCCAACGGCTCCATGTACGTGCTTCTAGTACATGTAAGTTCCCTCCACAACCAGCTATGAAGACGCAAATACATTTGCGTCCAACGTTAACATGTCCTCTTTCAGATCCACCATGAATGGGTCCGATATTCAGTTCCTAAGTGTGCCTTGCCAACGTCTTTACATGGTGCACTCTCACGTTTTTCTGGCCCTGGCGAGTTGGGCCTTGTTTTCTGCCATTCAAGCTTTCTCCTGCCTTCTGCCTCTGGAAGCTGCAGCCTGGACCTGCATCTGTATCCATGACCTTTCACTCACTCCCTGCGCGGCTAGCGGTGCCTGGCTCAGCCTGCCGGCCTGCCAAGACTGTATTCAGCCTTCATGTTATCTGCTCCGCTCCTCGAAAAATACATTCCTGTCTAGTAGTTTAGGTAAACATCCTTCCCAGCTGCAGAGCAAAGGGCCCGGCCTTTCTGTCTCCATGCAAGTAATTCATAGCCTCCGTTACCATGGTAGGCCCATGGCCCCCTTGCTTTACACGTAGACACGCAGTCGCATATGCACGCATTAGCAGTCAGTATAGAATAGCCTCTGCCCGAGAGACCTTTCCTTCTAGATAATACAGTTCCTCAAACACAAGATATTAGATATGATTTGGGATTAGGTTGTTCTGACACTCCAGACTTCTGTCTCCACATGTAGGGCTAGATGTCAAGTCCCCTTCACCCTCCAGTTGCACGTCAATCATACGTCATGCTGCTGCGCGCGCATCTCTGCCACATGTTTTTGCTGACTCTGCAGGATCCTTCTAGGGATCCACCCACTTATGACACCTTTATGTGACGTTTCTAGCACACACCTCCGTGTACGCCCTAGTGCACGCCTTCTGTTACGTATTTCTGTTCTTATCTCGTTTCTCTCAGCTGTTACGCCTTCTGCATTCAATATTACTGTATGAAATGACTATATATATGATTTCCTGTTAATAAATCATTGTACATGTCCATTGCAATTCCTACCCTGAACCCTCGTGGCGATGGGTCATGTTACCTGTTTCGAACCAATTCCTTTTTAAGGAATAAAACCCCTTTTAAACCTCAGATGCCACGGATTCTGCCTCTTCATTTTGACTGAGTTATTCTTATTGAACTTTACCGCATAAATTCCGTATAGGTAATTAAAATTTACCACATAATTGGCGCCCGAACAGGGACCCCTCCCCCACCCCACGCGCCGGCGGTGCGTTGCAGGCCCGGTCCCCTGCCACAGCGCTGACGGACAACTACGCGTACCCGCAGGATTTCCTGTATCTCCCTCAGGCCAACGGAGGTGACTGAGGCTGCGATCGACACCCAGACGAGGCGGTGAGGAGTGCGGAGGATCCCGACCAGAGCCTAGCTGAGGGAGCAAAGTCCGAGGTATCCGGAGGCCCACCAGTTCCGAAGTTCCGAAGTGCTTACGTCACGAGTCGAGTCCAGTCGAGTCCAGTCCAGTGTCGAGTTTCCGAGGCCTTCTGTTCCGTGCTTCCCGGTGAGTACCGTTGCTGGGGACGCATCTAGACGAGCGCATTAATTTGTGCCGGTCAAGACGGGTTTGGGTACGCAGACCCGGTCTGCACTGTTTAGCGGTGTATCTGTACTGTTTAGCAGTATATCCAGTATGAAATTAGCTAGTTTTATTCTAATCATTATTGTTCGTTCTGAAATGTTTTAGTATGTTTTAATGTCGTGGTATGAGTGATTGTTCGATCTGCATTATTGTGTTTACTGTATTAGTTGTGTTCAAATTCGAGTAAGTATCAAGTCCAGAGTAGCACGGCTGAAACATGCCGCTGTTCTCCAAACTAAGACAGATAGGAACTAGAAAAGGGATTCTAGAAGAAGCAGTGCCTGTTCCACCTAGGGACACTCCAGGGCACTTTATGTACCACAAACACGGCCTAGATGCTGTATTATATCTCGATTTGTGGGTAGACTATACTAAAGATTTAGCAGAGAATCAAAGATGGCCCGCTACAGGGACATGGGATGCCGAGTGCATCATGAGAGTAGAAGAAGCATTATGGAAAAAGAAAGCCAGACAGTCACAGAAAGAAGCCATTGAACTATGGCGTAAAGAATCGCACAGACGTACAGAGAAAGCACTCAGAAAAGCAGAAAAACATAAAGAGGATTCAGACAAAGCCCAAGAAAACGTATTAGTTGAGGAGGGGATACGAGTAAAAGCAGAACAAGTAGACCGACAACGAAACACTCTTATGAATGGTATGTATCCTCTACTGACCGAGGGTTTACCTAAGGCCACTCCGGAAATACCGAAGGATCTGCCCCCTCCTTTGCTCCCGACTAAAGTACATCATAAGACCACAAAAGACATATTCCTTTCTTCCTATTTAGACGACGTAGCTCCCACATATGTAAATAGACGTGTTCATGCACCACCCGCTGATGGTACTCCACCCCGAGATAATGTTCTCCCGCCTCCGCAACGAACTCCTCCTCCCGTTCCACCCCCTGCACCTGTTCTCCCAACTCTCCCTGCACCTATTCTCCCTATCCTTCATCCACAAAATCCTTTTGGACCTGGCACCTCGGGAGGTGCGACAGGTTTTCAAACACCACCACCAGCACACCGATTGACTTATAGGGATTTAGCGCAACAACGTACACCTCAATCAGCCAATTATGACATACTTAAAGAACCTCTCACAGACTGTAGATATGATCCCGTACCCGGTAAAGACGACAGAATGATGCTATCATCAGTACGTCTACGACGAGTTGCAAACTATCTAATGTTATTACCAGGAATGATTGATCATCTAGACAGAATATATCATTTTGTTCAAACGGGGGAAGGTCCCGAAAGTATCGGCGATGCAATGGCATACCAGAAGGTAGAGACTCAGAAAATGATATTACGATTCTTCATAAACTGTTTGATAAGAAACCAGGATAGGCCTGGTGTAGACCAGGAAGAAATGAAAGCACTTAATAAATGGGGTCAGAATATAGCCGAGGGAAAACATGATAAACAGAGTTGCATAGAAAATATGTATCGAAGGATCCGGAAGGTAGTAGAACAGATACACGAAAGAAGACAGTCTGCACCAGAAATAGATTCAGATAAGAATGAATTTTCGGAGGAGGAGGAACAGCCAGAAACTGCAACAGGGCAATTACAATTACCAGCTAGAGAAATGATAGCATATGTAGGTAAGGGAAGACCCTATAATAATTCCATGCGTCCAGTACGTCCGGAAAGTAAAAGAATCTTTCAAGCTGCCATGTCAAATCCAAAGACCCCTGAACATCTATTTCAGGCTACTGATAGAATACTTCAAGAACGCATGGGATACCATGTTCTCAGTACCATGGATGAACAAGAATTGGCTAGGTCAGCAGTACAATGGACTGACAATCCTGATAAATATAGTGATGATGGTTTAGCGCAGACCTTTTTAAACCTTTCCCCTGACGAACAGAAATTAGCTGGTATATATATGGTTCAGCATCTCATTACATTATTCAAAGGCCAACATTCTGATCCAGGTCCCTTACCTGATATTTTAATAGAACTACTCTCGCCACAATGGAGAGGTCTAGGTACCGACTTAATTAAAGTAATTCTAGAACATCGACATAGGTATAATACCTTCCTGAATACACAGTTTGTTCCAGCACCACCTGTAGGAAGAAAAATGTATTACATAGACAGACAGAACCCCTTGCGAGAAGTACATCCAGTCCAGAATGTTGATAATACTTTAAGACGCGTGTTTGTGTACACGCCCATAACTAAAATGGAACTGTTAGAAATGAAGAAATTAGTGCCCAGTCACGATAAAGACCCAGCAGGTTTCCACCGCGAAATCAAAGACATGTTACTAATGGGGGATTATACCTATCCCGACATTATGAAAATATTGAAAGTATTAATGCCTGTCGGTATTTACGAGAAACTCAAAGAAAAAGATTGGGAGGTGGGAGAACAAAAGATTGATTGGGCTGCATTAGAAAACGAAGAAAATACTCGAACCCCAGGAACAGGGCTTGGGGACAAATCTAAAGCGTTACCAGGATTGTTAGTGCAAGTATTGCCACGTTTATTAGCAACTAAAAAGGAGGACTGGGATGCAATCTCAGCCTGTAAACAGAAACCCGATGAAGACACTAGCGATTTTTATTCCCGATTTGAGAAATGTTTTGGTATTAATAGTGGCCTGAAAGCAAGTAGCGAGTCATATCCACATCTTTTCGTAACAAAGCTAGTCGAGAATTCACTGCCCCAAGTTAAAAATCGTGTACAGAAAGTCGAGAGCACATGGCAAGCGAATACGCCTTCACAAATGTTACAAATGTTACAGTACCACCAGAATAGAATTAGAGAAGAACAAGAACACGAACAGAGACGCATGAAAGACACGAAAATGAAAATGTTAGTTGCTCAGTCAGTTCCAGCTGACGGTCAGAAAAAGGGCACGACACAGTCTAATAATTCAGCAGCTCCTGTTAAAGGGACATGCAACTATTGTAAACAGCCAGGTCACTATATAAACGATTGTGCAGTTTTGAAACATAATATACTTACTGGAAAAACTAAAGAGAGACTGCGTCCTCCTAGGCAGGACCAGGTCCAACAACAAGTACCACAGAATATCCAGCCTATGCAAGCCTCACAACCGACAGTACAGACAGTAGCGGTACCACAGCCCCAACCGATTGCTGCAACTCAACATGCATCACAACAGATGTACCAGTATGCCCAGACTGATTATCCCGATTATCAGCGATACACATGAAACAGCCTAGAGAGGGAAGTTGGCTTGCCTCTTATTGAGGTTCCTGTAGATCAAGAGGGTCCTTATGTACACAGTCAAGTATTAGGGAAAGACAGAAAGTTTTTAATTGATACAGGGGCAAGCCGAACAACGATAAGTCATGACGAGGTCCCAGGGGCACCCCTCTCAGGCTCACAGAATGTTTCCCTTGGTTTTTCAGGCAAGCCTATTATTAATGAAGTATCGCAACCACTTCCCCTTGCAGTTGGTCCATTGACACGTACTACAGATTTATTACTCACAAAGTCATGTCCAGAAAACTTGTTAGGTATCAAGACTCTGAAAGCTCTAGGAGCTGTTATTTGCTGTTCTCCGGAAGGAGTACGGTTGTTTCTACGTGACTTTAAAGGTCACTATGTGTTGAGAGATATTGATCCCCGATTACAGAATGTACCTGCACATTTATGGGCGCAAGGCCCCACTGATGTAGGTTGTATGCACATTACACCGTATCGAGTCACACTCAAGCCAGGTGTTGTTTTACCACGAATTCGACAATACAAGTTACCTCCAGATGCTGTAGTGGCTTTACTGAAAATCATTGAAGAGCTCATTGCACAAGGAGTGGTTGTAGAAACGAACTCGAATTTATGTAATTCTCCTATCATTCCAATTCTTAAACGTACAGATCCCAATGCACCACCAGTTTACCGATTAGTTATTGATTTGCGCGAATTGAATAAATGCATCGTACCGCAGTACCCTGTGGTCCCAGACATCTCATCTCTATTGACAGCTATTGATTCTGAAGCAACGTTCTTTACTGTTATTGATCTGAAGAACGCCTTCTTTAGTGTCCCTATTGATCCGGCAAGCCAATACCTTTTCGGATTCTGTTTAAATGGACGAAGCTTCAAATTTGCACGCGCACCTCAAGGATTCACAGAAAGCCACAGCATCTATAGCCAAGCACTGAAAAGACAACTCGACAGTATTCACATGCCTGAAAACACTGCCCTACTCCAGTATGTCGACGATTTACTGATCACCGCCCGAAGTGAACCTGAATGTGAACTAGCGTCACTGACGGTTTTACATTTCCTGGCTGACAAGGGGCACAAGGTGTCCCCTTCGAAGCTGCAATTCTGTGTTCAGCAAGTGGTGTACCTTGGGCACTTGCTGTCCAAATGGGGGAGACAGCTAACGCCTGATCGCATCCAGTTAATTGCAGGCATGTTACCACCCAGGACACAAAAGGAGGTGCAGGCTTTTATAGGCCTCACTTCATACTGCAGACAATGGATCCCTCAATATGCATTTCTAGCAAAACCACTCATTCAGTTAACAACTCAGGAGGCAGCGTCTTCGACTGTCCTCCCTTGGACTCAGGAACATACACAAGCTTTTTACGACTTAAAGAAAGCCTTATGTCAAGCACCAGTTTTAGCTACACCATGCTACAGTAAGCCTTTTACACTTTTTGTCACAGAACGTGAAGGTACTGCATTGTCGGTACTCACGCAGGATCAAGCAGGTTCACACAAACCGTGTGCTTACTTTTCTAGTACATTGGATCCAGTAGCCCAGGCTCTGCCTGCGTGCTTGAAATCAGTTGCAGCAACAGCTCTAGCAATCAGACAAAGTGATTCAATAGTGTTAGGACATCCCTTGACAGTACAAGTTCCACACTCTGTGGAAGTTCTTTTAAATCGAACACAGACTCAACACTTGACTATAGCAAGATTGACAGGTTATGAATTGACATTATTTCAGCCACACATAGAAATTAGACGTTGTAATACATTGAATCCTGCTACACTTTTGCCATTAACTGAAACAGACCCATTGGCACATGATTGCATCGAAGTTATTACTATCACGACGAAACCCAGACAAGACTTGACAGACACCGCATTACCAGATCCAGACCTGACACTTTATGTGGATGGTTCATGCATGAGAACAAGTACAGGAGAATTAGTGGCCGCCTACGCAGTCACAACAGAAACTGAAGTCGTAGAAACAAATTGTATTGACACCCTGTCAGCACAAGCAGCAGAGCTCATCGCTCTGACACAAGCCTGTATTCAAGCCAAGAACAAGAGAGTTAACATATACACAGATTCCCGTTATACATTCGGAGTCGTACACGACTTTGGTGTCCTCTGGCGAGAGAGAGGTTTTTTGACTTCTCACGGTGCCAAAATTCAACACGGTCCCCTCATTCAAACTCTGTTAGACGCAATACATCTGCCTACAGCAATATCCATCATGAAGTGCAAGGCACATACAAAGGTTACAGATACTAGTTCCCAGGGTAATGACCTGGCAGACCGAACCGCGAAACATACAGCTCAGAATCAGATTCGCACCACTGACCTGACAAAGACAATAGTCTCGACACCGACACATTGCATGACAGTTAAGGATCCCGCCCTAGATGTAATTGACATACAGACACATGCTACCCCAGACGAAATCAAGAAATGGACTGAACTAGGAGGGATCCAGACAGAACAGGGATGGATGACGAAGGGAAAATCCACATGGTTTCTCCCCGACTCTATGGTTCAAGTTATCATTAACACAGTACACAGTCCAGCACATTTAGGAGAAAAAGCCATGTTAGACAGTATTCAACATCTCTGGTTCAATAAACACTTACGAGCAGCAGCCAAACAGAAAGTGCGTACTTGCATGATTTGTTGTCAGTTCAACCCAGGTAAAGGCGTTCCCGTAGAACAAGGTGGTTTTCATCTTCCCGATCACCCTTTTGAAGTCCTCCAGATGGATTATATTCAGATGGAACGTTGTCGAGGTTTCAAATATGTCCTCGTAGTTGTATGTGCACTATCCCGTTGGACAGAAGCATATCCAGTCCCAGATTACACTGCTCCGACCACTGCCAAGCAGCTGGTTCGTGAATTCTTCCCTCGATATGGTTTGCCCCGTATCGTATACTCAGGCAACGGTCAGCCATTCTCGTCCGAGCTTATGAAGCAGGTATCACTCCTGCTAGGCTACCAATGGAAGTTCCACTGTGTCCGACATCCTGAAGCAGCAGGTCTCGTAGAGAGACACAATCAGACCCTGAAAATTCGTCTTGCTAAAATCTGTAGGGAGAAGGGTGTCGACTGGATCGTAGCTTTGCCAGTCGCCCTTTTTTATATGAGAATGATCGCACACTCCAGAACAGGGCTATCCCCGTACGAGGTGATCTTCGGGAGGCCACCAAATATGTGGGGGACGCCTTTGCCTAGAAAAATTACTGATGTCGATTGTAATATGTTGACAGATTACCTTGCCTCCTTGATGTCTGCACTACAATTATGTAGTTCACAGGTCGCTGCAGCCTTTCCCGACAACACCGAGGTGAAACCGCATGACGTTGTTCCAGGAGACATCGTCCTTGTAAGAAATTTCGACAGGAAAAGTCAGCTGGAGCCCCGTTGGCAGGCGCCGAAGTTGGTACTTCTCACCACGAGGACTGCAATCAAGGTCGAGGGCCGCAAAGGGTGGCTCCACTCGAGTCATGTGAAGAAATTTCATGCATTGCCAGAGACTGACTCACCCTCCCCCTCTAAGGACTGTCCAGATTCTAGTGACTCTAAACTTCCCCTGATAGAGAAAACTCCACAGCAGGAGTATAAAGAAAAACTGAGGTCTAGCAAGTCAGACAGTTTAATTGTTTAAGTCCTCCCCTAGGTGAATCGGTTAGACGTGTTTTCTGACATGTATCCCCTAGACCCCAACAGAGAGAGAGATAGACAGAAACAGCTCAAGAAACGTGAATATTGTAAATCTCTTCGCAGCCACTGCATTGTGACTTTATTGATTATGTTTTTTCTGAGCCTTATGATTATTGCTGCAAGTGTGCTTCTACACATATACTATCCTATATTCAAACGTGCACAGTCTCCCTTCAATGTTACTGCCGAGCATTCTTTTAGTGAACTGCCCCCGCATGAATTATCTTACAGACTTGCGCTGCGCAACAATACATTCATTAGTATGTTACATCATTCCCATCAGACCAGCAATGCTACTAATTGTTGGATATGTGGCCGACTCCCTCCCTATCAGAAATACAAAGGAGTTCTGCCTCTTTTTCCGTACCCGTTCACACACAATGTATCCTGTGGTGCATGGTTTAGTTTGATTAATTCCTTGAATTCAGATTCCGTAGTTTACCAGGGTAACTGGGTATGGGGAAACCTGAACACTGTTTTGCATAAAGTATGTTTCCCTGACAAGGAGGGTCTCCCCAAAAGGACAGGAACTGATCTAGAAAATGAAGTATATGGATTAGGTAACTTTACACTTAACTTCATGATTCTCAGTGTTGAATCCGAAACAGAACCAGTCTTGCCCGCCATGTCCGTACTTCCAGTCAAAGGTGAATTATGTGTCAGAAAGAATGGTTCAGTACACCTGGGTCATGTACTACTGTGATCGAATTCAATGATAAGGGCAAGTCTACTTTCAAAGCTTCACGTCATTCCTACTTCATTTGTGGTCATTTGTGGTCATACCGCATATATACGCTTACCTTTAGACTGGGATGGCACCTGTTACATTGCATTCCTTCTGCCACCTGTTTTTCTAGCCCCTCCTGACTATCATAGGGACACTCATCTAGTACACAATAGACCGCAGAGAGATCTCCCGATTGTCGACTATACTGAAACGGCATGGGAGCAATACACAGATTTCAATAAAGGTTTCTTTCCCTACTTAGGTGCTGTCTTTAATAGTAAACTGATACGAAAATTAACTAGAACCCTTGAAGCTGTAGTGAATGAAACTACTTCCGCCCTGGGCAACTTAACAGAGGAGCAGTCTGCTATGCGGATTGTTGTTCTTCAAAATCGTCTCGTCCTTGACGTCATCCTGGCCGATAGGGGCGGAGCCTGTAGAGTCATCGGATCGAGCTGCTGTGTTTTCATTCCAGAAAACGCGCCATCAGTATATAAAGCCATTACCCGTCTTCATAAGATTGCAAGTCTGATACACCAGAATCCAGGCACCTGGACTTGGTCCGGTTGGTTCTGGACCACGTTGTCAGCCTGGGGATGGAAAGTCCTATCCTTCCTAGGTATAGCCCTTCTCATAGTATTCAGTTGTTGCCTATGTCTGCAATGTGGGCCAGCGATTTGCGGCTTGTGCGCCACATCATGTATTCCTCATTCAAGTACACCTTCAAAACGTCGTAAGAAGAAAGAAGAGCAAATGATGTTACATGAACAGATTGATAGATTAATGAGGATTGATATATCATGAAGGGTCCGTAGGGGACAAGGAGGGAATGAGGTAATATGAATTTTTATGGTCAATTGTTTCCCCTATCGTAGACCCCAACGGCTCCATGTACGTGCTTCTAGTACATGTAAGTTCCCTCCACAACCAGCTATGAAGACGCAAATACATTTGCGTCCAACGTTAACATGTCCTCTTTCAGATCGACCATGAATGGGTCCGATATTCAGTTCCTAAGTGTGCCTTGCCAACGTCTTTACATGGTGCACTCTCACGTTTTTCTGGCCCTGGCGAGTTGGGCCTTGTTTTCCGCCATTCAAGCTTTCTCCTGCCTTCTGCCTCTGGAAGCTGCAGCCTGGACCTGCATCTGTATCCATGACCTTTCACTCACTCCCTGCGCGGCTAGCGGTGCCTGGCTCAGCCTGCCGGCCTGCCAAGACTGTATTCAGCCTTCATGTTATCTGCTCCGCTCCTCGAAAAATACATTCCTGTCTAGTAGTTTAGGTAAACATCCTTCCCAGCTGCAGAGCAAAGGGCCCGGCCTTTCTGTCTCCATGCAAGTAATTCATAGCCTCCGTTACCATGGTAGGCCCATGGCCCCCTTGCTTTACACGTAGACACGCAGTCGCATATGCACGCATTAGCAGTCAGTATAGAATAGCCTCTGCCCAAGAGACCTTTCCTTCTAGATAATACAGTTCCTCAAACACAAGATATTAGATATGATTTGGGATTAGGTTGTTCTGACACTCCAGACTTCTGTCTCCACATGTAGGGCTAGATGTCAAGTCCCCTTCACCCTCCAGTTGCACGTCAATCATACGTCATGCTGCTGCGCGCGCATCTCTGCCACATGTTTTTGCTGACTCTGCAGGATCCTTCTAGGGATCCACCCACTTATGACACCTTTATGTGACGTTTCTAGCACACACCTCCGTGTACGCCCTAGTGCACGCCTTCTGTTACGTATTTCTGTTCTTATCTCGTTTCTCTCAGCTGTTACGCCTTCTGCATTCAATATTACTGTATGAAATGACTATATATATGATTTCCTGTTAATAAATCATTGTACATGTCCATTGCAATTCCTACCCTTAACCCTCGTGGCGATGGGTCATGTTACCTGGTTCGAACCAATTCCTTTTTAAGGAATAAAACCCCTTTTAAACCTCAGATGCCACGGATTCTGCCTCTTCATTTTGACTGAGTTATTCTTATTGAACTTTACCGCATAAATTCCGTATAGGTAATTAAAATTTACCACACAAAGAAAGATCTTTGCGAGTGTCTCTGAACAGCAGGCGCCTGCACTGATGGATGAAGTGAGTTCACAGCTGAAAGGACTCGCTCAATGGATGACTTGTCATTCTGCAGTGTGGGCTCCGTGAGGAGATTTAACAACTGGTTGAATTAAATCAATGGAAGCCCCTTCCTGTGACCCCAGAGGCAGTGTGGTGATTACAGGGACAATGTACTTTAATTCACTCTGGAGAGGTTGATTGTGTGAGGCTTGTCTGGCTGGCTCTTGCTTTCACTGATGTCGTCAGTGTTTCAGTTATTTTTGTCCTCACTTTTAATGCCTTCAATTCCTCGATCTCAGCCTTGAGGTTATCAATAGCCAACTTTCGGGATTCTATCAAAGGTATCAGATAAGCTTGCGCTGCTCAGACCTCCAGGTCTGTGATAGGCATCTTTCGCACCCACTCTCTGGATTGGGATCTCTTCCAGTCCTCTCTGCGGTGCTGCACTCCCTGTTGCTCTCACTCCATCGTCTGCTATTTGTGTATCACCCCCTGGGGCAGTCAGTCCCTAAGGACAGCCTTGCAGACCACTAGAGCCTTTCACGACCACAGTGGGTTCCCTCTGAATGGCCTGTTAACTTTCTTGGGATTATCTGCAACAAATGCTTTTTCCATCATCTTATTATTATAACCCACTGCCAGAATAAATAATGTATATAATCAAACTTACATTTAATTTGACAATAAAACTATAACATCGAAATTCATCAACATACATCATAAACCAAAGCAGAGCAGGACTAGGTTACAAAACAATTTTAAAAGCAATAAACTCAGCGATAAAATAAAATACTTATGAATTTCTAAAGTCTTGCAATTGTCATCCTGTGATTCTAGGCAAAATCACCTAATCTCCCCGTGCCTAACCAAAATGAATGTGCGTCCTCATGTAACATAACTGGTGCTATGTAAAGCACTCTGATACCCAATTCGGGTCAAGTTTTTGCTATCTAAGAAACTGCAAAAAAAAGGTCCTCTAGCCAGTGCTGCACCTGCATTTCTGGTCCCAGTGGTAATTCCTCGATCTAAGTCCTTTAGACAGTGCTGTAGCTGCTTTTATGATCCTGCCAGTAATTCCTCATTCTAAGTCCTCTAGACAGTGCTGCAGCTGCTTTTATGATCCTGCCAGTAATTCCTCATTCTAAGTCCTCTAGACAGTGCTGCAGCTGCATCTCTGGTCCCATGGTAATTACTCATTCTATGTCCTCTAGACATTGCTGCAGCTGCTTCTTGGGTTTCAGTGGTAATTCTTCATTCTTAGCCCTTCTCTGGTCCTGTTGGTAATTCCTCATTCTAAGTCCTCGATCCATTGCTACAGCAGCTTCTCTGGTCCTTTCAGTAATTCCTCATTCTAAGGCCTCTAGGCAGTGCTGCAGCTGCATCTTGGGTTCCAGTGGTAATTCCCCATTCTTAGTCCTTCTCTGGTCCTGTCGGTTATTCCTCATTGTAAGTCCTCTAGCCAGTGCTGCAGCTGCTTCTTGTGTCCCAGTAGTAATTCCTCATTTAAGTCCTCTAGACTGTGCTTCAGGTGCATTTCTGTTCCTAGTGGTAATTCCTCATCCTATGTCCTCTAGATAGTGCTGCAGCTGCTTTTTGGGTTCCAGTGGTAATTCCCCATTCAACGTCCTCTAGGCAGTGCTGCAGGGCTTCTTGGGTTCCAGTGGTAATTCCTCATTCTATGTCCTCTAGACAGTGCTGCAGCTGCTTCTTGGCTTCCAGTGGTAATTCCCCATTAAACGTCCTCTAGGCAGTGCTGCAGTGCTTCTTGGGTTCCAGTGGTAATTCCTCATTCTATGTCCTCTAGACAGTGCTGCAGCTGCTTCTTGGGTTCCAGTGGTAATTCCTCATTCTTAGTCCTCTAGGCAGTGCTGCAGCTGCTTCTCTGGTGCCAGTGGTAATTCCTCATTCTTAGTACTCTAGGCAGTGCTGCAGCTGCTTCAGTGGTCCTGTTGGTTATTCCTCATTCCAAGGCCTCTAGACAGTGCTGCAGCTGCGTCTTCGGTTCGAGTGCTAACTCCTCATTCTAAGCCCTCTAGCAGTGCTGCTAGCTGCTACTCAGGTCCCATAAGTAACTCCCCCATTCTAAGTTCCCTAGGCAGTGATGCATCTGTGTATCTGGTCACAGTGGTAATTCCACATTCTTAGAACTCTAGGCTGTGCTGCTTCTCCGGTTGCAGTAGTAATTCCTCATTCTTAGTCCTCTAGGCAGTGCTGCAGCTGCTTCTCTGGTCCCAGTGGTAATTCCTCATTATAAGTCCTCAAGACAGTGCGGCAGCTGCGTCTTTGTTCTCAGTGGTAAATCCTCATTCTAAGCCCTTTGGACAGTGTTGCAGCTGTGTCTCTGGCCACTGTGGTAATTCTTCATTCTTAGTCCTTCTCTGGTCCGGTCAGTAATTCCCCATTCTAAGGCCTCTAGCCAGTGCTGTAGCTGCTTCTCTGGTCCCACTGGTAATTTCTCATTCTTAGTACTCTAGGCAGTGCTGCAGCAGCTTCTCTAGTGTTGTTGGTAATTCCCCATTCTAAATCCTCTAGACAGTGCTGTAGCTGCATCTTTGGTCCCAGTGGTAATTCCTCATTCTATGTCATCTAATAGTGTTGCAGCTGCTTCTTTTGTCCCAGTGGTAATTCCTCATTCTTAGTCCTTCTCTGGTCCTGTCGGTAATTCCCCAATCAAAGTCCTCTAGTCAGTGCTGCAACTGCTTCTTTGGTTTCAGGAGTAATTCTTCATTCTTAGTCCTTCTCTGGTGTTAAAGATTGCAGGGATTTTTGTTAGCATGAGCTGAAAGCCATTTTGTACTTGGCAGCCATCTTAGTCAGCCATGTGCTTGCCGTGTGCTTTCTCCCTCTTCCAGAGCCTTGCACATGGTCCGAAAGGCCTAGCTATTAGAATACATCTGCTCCTAGATTAGAACTGTCAGGCTGTTCTTGCTGATGTAAGCAGAAATGCCTCCTCTCCAACTTTGTTGAGCAAGCACATTTTGTATAGCCATTTAAGTCAGTAAGCATGCTTACATGTGCCAGGCCTCCCCTTGGTTTTATGCGGACTATGTAACCTATGCATATATAAGACCCCTGTTCTCTGTATTCCTTAGAATGCCTCCTACAGTTCCTGAGGGTACTGTGTGACATAGTCTCTCTCATCTGAGGTTTATAAATATGGTTTCTTAATATTACAGCTTCTGTGACAATCTCTTCCTTGTTGGTTAAAAGAACCAGGTGTATCAATGAACCCCTTAGGAGGTTTATATTTCTTCAGTGGTCCTGTCCGTAATTCCCCAATCAAAGTCCTCTAGCCAGTGCTGCAGCGGCTTCTTGGGTTCCTGTGGTAATTCCTCATTCTATGTCCTATATACAGTGCAGCAGCTGCTTCTCTGGTTCCAATGGTAATTCTTTATTCTTACAGGTAGTGCTGCAGCTGCTTCTCTGGTTGCAGTAGTAATTCCTCATTCTAAGTACTCTAGGCAGTGCTGCAGCTGCTTCTCTGGGCCCAGTGGTAATTCCTCATTCTTAGTCCTCTAGCTAGTGCTGCAGCTGCTTCAGTGGTCCTGTTGGTAATTCCTCATTCCAAGTCCTCTAGACAGTGCTGCAGCTGCGTATTCGGTTTGAGTGGTAATTCCTCATTCTAAGCCCTCTAGCAGTGCTGCTAGCTGCTACTCAGGTCCCGTAAGTAACTCCCCCATTCTAAGACGCTTAGGCAGTGATGCAGCTGTGTATCTTGTCACAGTGGTAATTCCACATTCTTAGAACATTAGGTTGTGCTGCTTCTCCGGTTGCAGTAGTAATTCCTCATTCTTAGTCCTCTAAGCAGAGCTGCAGCTGCTTCTCTGGCCCTGTTGGTAATTTCTAATTCTAAGCACTCTAGCAGTGCTGTTAGCTGCTTATCAGGCCCCGTAACTCCGCCATTCTAAGTCCCCTAGGAAGTGCTGCAGCTGCTTCTTTAGTCCCAGTGGCAAATCCTCATTCTAAGTCCTCTAGACAGTGCTGCAGGTGCATCTCTGTTCACAGTGGTGATTCCTCATTCTAAGCCCTTTAGACAGTGCTGCATCTGTGTTTCTGGCCACAGTGGCAATTCTTCATTCTAAGTCCTACTCTGGTCCTGTCAGTAATCCCCCATTCCAGTAGTAGTTCCTCATTCCAAGTCCTCTAGACAGTGCTGCCAGCTGTGTCTTCAGTTCGAGTGGTAATTTCTCATTCTTAGCCCTCTAGCAGTGCTGCTAGCTGCTTCTCAAGTCCCGTAACTCCCCCATTCTAAGTCCCCTAGGCCTGCAGCTGTGTATCTGCTCACAGTGGTAATTCCACATTCTGAGTACTCTAGGCAGTGCTGCATCTGATTCTTTAGTTCCAGTGGTAATTCCTCATTCTAAGCCTTTTAGACAGCGCTGCAGGTGTTGCTTTGGCCACGGTGCTAATTCTTCATTCTTAGTCCTTCTCTGGTCCTGTCAGTAATTCCCTATTTTAAGGCCTCTAGCCAGTGCTATAGCTGCTTCTCTGGTCCCGCTAGTAATTCCTCATTTTAAGGCCTAAGGCCTCTAGGCAGAGCTGCAGGTGCTTCTCTAGTTCAGTTGGTAATTCCTCATTCTAAGTCCTCTAGACACTGATGCAGCTCCAACTCTGGTCCTTTCGGTAAGTCCTTGTTCTAAGTCTTACAGGCAGTGCTGTTAGCTGCTTTTCTAGTCACGTCAGTAACTCCCCCATTCGAAGTCCTTTAGCCAGTGCTGTAGCTTCGTCTCTGGCCCCAGTGGTAATTCTTCATTCTCGGTCCTTCTCTGGTCCTGTCGGTAATTCCTCATTGAAAGTCCTCTAGACAGTGCTGCAGCTGCGTCTTCGGTTCCAGTGGTAATTCCTCATTCTAAGCCCTCTGGGAGTGCTGCTAGCTGCTTCTCACGACCTGCAAGTAACTCTCCCATTCCAAGTCCCCTAGGCAGTACTGCAGCTGTGTCTTTGGTCACAGTGGTAATTCCACATGCTTAGCACTCTAGGTAGAGCTGCAGCTGCTTCTCCAGTTGCAGTAGTAATTCCTCATTCATGAACCTCTAGGCAGTGCTGCTTCTCTGATCCTGTTGGTAATTCCTCATTCTAAGTCCTCTAGACAGTGCTGCAGCTGCATCATAGTTCCCAGTGGTAATTCCTCATTCTATGTCGTCTAGACAGTGTTGCAGCTGCTTCTCTGGTCCCAGCGGTAATTCCTGATTCTAAGTTCTCTAGGCACTCATGCATCTGCTTCTTGGGTCCCAGTGGTAATTCCTCATTCTAAGTCCTCTAGACTGTGCTACAACTGCGTCTCTGGTCCTAGTGGTAAATCCTCATTCCCACTCCTTTAGGTAGTGCTGCATCTGCTCCTTTTTTCCCAGTGGTAATTCCTCATTCTAAGCCCTTTAGACACTGCTGCTGGTGAGTGTCTGATCACAGTGGGCATTCTTCATTCTTAGTCCTTCTCTGGTCCTGTTGGTAATTCCCCATTCTAAGTCCTCTAGCCAGTGATGCAGTTACTTCTTGGGTTCCAAAGGTAATTCCTCGTTCTAAGTCCTCTACACTGTTATGCAGGTGCATCTCTGTTCCCTGTGGTAATTCCTCATTCTAAGTCCTCTAGACAGTGCTGCAGGTGTTTCTCTGTTCCCAGTGGTAATTCCCCATTCTAAGTCCTCTACACAGTGCTGCAGCTGCTTCTTTAGTGCCAGTGGTAATTCCGCATTCTAAGTCCTCTAGACAGTGCTGCAGCTGTGTCTCTGGTCCCCGTGGGAATTCTTCATTCTTAGTCCTTCTCTGGTTCTGCCGGTAATTCCCCAGTATAAGTTCTCCAGCCAGTGATGCAGCTGCTTCTTGGGTTCCAATGGTAATTCCTCATTCGAGGTCCTCTACACTGTGATGCAGCTGCTTCTTTGGTGCCCATGGTAATTCCTCATTCTAAGCCCTGTAGACAGTGCTGCTGCTGTGTCTCTGGCCACAGTGGTATTTCTTCATTCTTAGTCCTTCTCTGGTCCTGATAGTAATTCCCTATTCTAAGTCCTCTAGACAGTGCTGTAGTTGGTTCTCTGGTCCATCGGTAATTCCTCATTCTAAGGCCTCTAGCCAGTGCTGTAGCTGGTTCTCTGGTCCCATCTGTAATTCCTCATTCTAAGTCCTCTAGCCAGTGCTGTAGCTGGTTTTCTGGTCCCATCGGTAGTTCATCATTGTAAGTCCCCTAGACAGTGCTGTAGCTGCATCTCTGTTCCCAGTGGTAATTCCTCATTCTAATTCCTCTAGACAGTGTTACAGCTGCATCTCCGGTCCCAGTGGTAATTCCTCATTCCATCTCTTTTAGGCAGTGCTGAAGCTGCATCTCTGTTCCCAGAGGTAATTCCTCATTCTAAGTCCTCTAGGTAGTACTGAAGCTGTGTTTCTGTTCTCAGTGGTTATTCCTCATTTTATGTGCTCTAGACAGTGCTGCAGCTACTTCTCTAGTCCCATCGGTAATTCCTCATTCTAAGTCCTCTAGACAGTGCTGCTGCTTCTCTGGTCCTGTTGGTAATTCCTCATTCTAAGTCCTCTACACTGTTATGCAGGTGCATCTCTGTTCCCAGTGGTAATTCCTCATTCTAAGTCCTCTAGACAGTGCTGCAGGTGTTTCTCTGTTCCCAGTGGTAATTCCCCATTCTAAGTCCTCTACACAGTGCTGCAGCTGCTTCTTTAGTGCCAGTGGTAATTCCGCATTCTAAGTCCTCTAGACAGTGCTGCAGCTGTGTCTCTGGTCATCGTGGGAATTCTTCATTCTTAGTCCTTCTCTGGTCCTGCCGGTAATTCCCCAGTATAAGTTCTCCAGCCAGTGATGCAGCTGCTTCTTGGGTTCCAATGGTAATTCCTCATTCGAAGTCCTCTACACTGTGATGCAGCTGCTTCTTTGGTGCCCGTGGTAATTCCTCATTCTAAGCCCTGTAGACAGTGCTGCTGCTGTGTCTCTGGCCACAGTGGTATTTCTTCATTCTTAGTCCTTCTCTGGTCCTGATAGTAATTCCCTATACTAAGTCCTCTAGACAGTGCTGTAGTTGGTTCTCTGGTCCCATCGGTAATTCCTCATTCTAAGGCCTCTAGCCAGTGCTGTAGCTGGTTCTCTGGTCCCATCTGTAATTCCTCATTCTAAGTCCTCTACCCAGTGCTGTAGCTGGTTCTCTGGTCCCATCGGTAGTTCATCATTGTAAGTCCCCTAGCCAGTGCTGTAGCTGCTTCTCTGTTCCCAGTGGTAATTCCTCATTCTAAGTCCTCGAGACAGTGTTACAGCTGCATCTCCGGTCCCAGTGGTAATTCCTCATTCCATCTCTTTTAGGCAGTGCTGAAGCTGCATCTCTGTTCCCAGAGGTAATTCCTCATTCTAAGTCCTCTAGGTAGTACTGAAGCTGTGTTTCTGTTCTCAGTGGTTATTCCTCATTTTATGTGCTCTAGACAGTGCTGCAGCTACTTCTCTAGTCCCATCGGTAATTCCTCATTCTAAGTCCTCTAGACAGTGCTGCTGCTTCTCTGGTCCTGTTGGTAATTCCTCATTCTAAGTCCTCGAGGCAGGGCTGCAGCTGAGTCTTACAACCACTACCCTTCAGAGAAAAACACAAAGTCATTGTCATTTACAGCAGCAATAGCTCGAGCTCTCAAAAATGCGAGACCTATTGCATTGCAAATGGTTGTTTTTATTTCTTCCTATGTCCCTACCACGAGCCATCTTGCTGTGAATTCTCGCTCTTCCTGTAAACGGAGGATATATACATTCTTCTGTACGGTTCTCTGATGTCCAGGTAGCCTGGCCTGTGTTATTAAAATGTAAATAAAATCAATAAACGCACGCGGGACTGGTTTGTATATTCAGGGATAACCCGCACAGCCTTAGTTTACTAAGAGTTCCTGCACTTTCAGTCCTAATGTTGTTGGAACGCACGGCAGCATTCACTGATGGTTTTACAATGTTTGGTCGATAGTGTTAGCAGTAATGCTCCATCTTGGGGTACATTCACACAACGACACCCCCATCCCCCCATTGCCAGCCGCCCCTGCAACCAATAATAGAATAGACGCAGCAGGATGGGGCACCGCATAACCCACAGAAAATGAAACGTTGGCAGCAGGAGGGAGACTTCCTAAAGTCAGTATCCACTGGGGACATTCCTCTACTCCGTGCACTCGGGGGCTGATAGAGCCTCGAACAGGCTTCTGGGAACTGACCTTCAACCGCACATGTGAGACAAACACAGGAGGAGAGATGCTGGACTGATGGTCAATAAATATAGAGGAAAATAACAAATGCAGATGAGACAGGAAAGCGCCCCCCCCCCCCCCACTGCTCCTTACTGGATCTTCTGCAGCCGGGTGTCCGGCTCCTTCAGGGCGTCACAGATCAGAATCGCACCAGCGTCACCCAGTTTATTGCCACCCAAGTCCAGGTCCAGCAAAGAGCGGTTGGAGCGAAGGGCGGCGGCCAGAGCTGCACAGGAAGCACCGGTTATCCCACAGTGATGGAGGCTAAGAAGGAGCGAGAAAGAGAGGGAGAGGGGATTAAAGCATGAACAATTCTACTGATAGAGAGAACCCCTCCGCCCCTCCCCCAGGCCCCCCCCCTCTGCCCGCGAACACCCTCTACCCCTCCGACCCCCTCCCTACTCTCTCTGCTCCTTACCAGATCTTCCGCAGCCGGGTGTCGGGGTGCTTCAGGGCATCACAGATCAGGGTCGCACCAGCGTCACCCAGGTCATTGCGACTCAAGTCCAGGTCCAGCAAAGAGCGGTTGGAGCGAAGGGCGGCGGCCAGAGCTGCACCGGAAGCACCGGTTATCTCACAGCCATAGAGGCTAAGAAGGAGCGAGAAAGAGAGAGAGGGGGAATTAAAACAATAATAATGCTACTAATTGAGAAAACGTGCAAACAAAACAGGTGATGGACCGAATGTGGATCAATGTCACACATTCAACCCAGTCCAAAGATCTGGGCCCAAATCCATCGTTTTTTTGCACTCCACACCACCCTGGGTTAGACAATGGCGATATGCAAATCAGCTCTGACCCTGTGCCCCATGGGAACAGTCCAGTCCGAACTACAAAAGCCATGTCCTTCCCAGAACGGAATCAAGCATCCGAGGACCGGACCGGTTTCGAGGTAACACCTCTCATCAGCCCGGCTAGCTTGACTCCAGTGGTGTGGAGTGCCTGGGACCCACGTCTGAGCATCCCCAGCGCACTTATGGCGAACTTGCAAACAAAACAGGTGATGGACCCAATGTGGATCAATGTCACACATTCAACCCAGTCCAAAGATCTGGGCCCAAATCCATCGTTTTTTTGCACTCCACACCACCCTGGGTTAGACAATGGCGATATGCAAATCAGCTCTGACCCTGTGCCCCATGGGAACAGTCCAGTCCGAACTACAAAAGCCATGTCCTTCCCAGAACGGAATCAAGCATCCGAGGACCGGACCGGTTTCGAGGTAACACCTCTCATCAGCCCGGCTAGCTTGACTCCAGTGGTGTGGAGTGCCTGGGACCCACGTCTGAGCATCCCCAGCGCACTTATGGCGAACTTGCAAACAAAACAGGTGATGTACCGAATGTGGATCAATGTCACACATTCAACCCAGTCCAAAGATCTGGGCCCAAATCCATCGTTTTTTTGTACTCCACACCACCCTGGGTTAGACAATGGCGATATGCAAATCAGCTCTGACCCTGTGCCCCATGGGAACAGTCCAGTCCGAACTACAAAAGCCATGTCCTTCCCAGAACGGAATCAAGCATCCGAGGACCGGACCGGTTTCAAGGTAACACCTCTCATCAGCCCGGCTAGCTTGACTCCAGTGGTGTGGAGTGCCTGGGACCCACGTCTGAGCATCCCCAGCGCACTTATGGCGAACTTGCAAACAAAAAAGGTTTGAGAAAAGACACAACCCTCCCCCCTACGCCCCTCACCCCCACCCCCCCTGCTCCTTACCAGATCTTCTGCAGCCGGGTGTCTGGGTGCTTCAGGGCATCACAGATCAGGGTCGCACCAGCGTCACCCAGTGCACTCCACCTCAAGTTCAGCTCTAGCAAAGAGCGGCTGGAGCGAAGGGCGGCGGCCAGAGCTGCACAGGAAGCACCGGTTATCCAACACCAAGAGAGGCTAAGAAGGTGCGAGAAAGAGAGTGGGAGAGAGAGAGAGAGCAAAAGAGCGGGGATTAAAACAATAATAATGCTACTGATAGAGAAATGGCACGCCCCCCCTACGTCCCGCACCACCCTCCTCCCCCCCCCCCCACTGCTCCTTACCTGATCTTCTTCAGCCGGTTGTCCGGGTGCTTCAGGGCCTCACAGATCAGGGTCACACCAGCGTCACCCAGTTCATTCTCACTCAAGTCCAGGTCCAGCAAAGAGCGGCTGGAGCAAAGGGCGGCGGCCAGAGCTGCGCAGTAAGGACTGGTTATCCCACAGAAACGGAGGCTAAGAAGGTGCGATAAAGAGAGAGAGAGAAAATTAAAACAATAATAATTCTACTGATATAGAAAAGGCACGCCCCCCCTCCTTACCCAATCTTCTGCAGCCAGATGTTTTTGTGCTTCAGGGCGTCACAGATCAGGGTCGCACCAGCGTCACGCAGTTCATTGCCACTCAAGTCCAGCTCCATCAAAGAGCGGTTGGACTGAAGGGCGGCGGACAGAGCTGCACAGGAAGTACCGGTTATCCAACAGAGACCGAGGCTAAGAAGTTGCAAGAAAGAGAGAGAGAGGGGAGTGTAAAGATGCAATCCAAAGATTTTAAGTAGTTTATTGAAGAAACAGCACAGCATAGGTCCAGGCTGGATGGCAGCAGGATACAACTGTCCAACCAGTACAGAATGCTACATCAACAAAGCTCTGTTTAGAATATAGAATCAATAGCAGAGGATAACAAGTCTCATGCCTTAAAGTGACATATCTAAATACATGTACATAACACATTTGTACTGTATATACAGAATGTAACACATCTCCCCCTTTAAATAAGACACATTTACAAATGAATGAACACAATGACTTATACAAAATCATGTAAAGACACAGGCCTGTTTCTGACCCGAACATTACTTTTGATTCTAGATGCTACTGAATCACAAATTGGTACATCAACACTCTTGTTTTCAAACATGAAATCTTCTTGGTACCGTTTGATATTTTGCGCAGGACACTTAGCCACCCTTCTTGAATTCCAAACCTTACCATCTTGGGTGATAACAGTATTACTGAAAACTTTTTTTATTTGAATAGGTCTACCATATTTACTCATTCCTTTACTGACAAGAAAAGGTTTGAGAATCCTCACCCAATCACCCACAACCAAGTCATGTTCTTTAGTCTTCCATTTATTATTGTACCATGACGTGGCTTTGTCCTGTTTACAAACAATTTTATCAGCAACCTCCTGAAGATCAACTTTGTTTTCCATTACTTCAGTACACTTCTCTTTAAACCACCAAGGGCAAATAGCCAAAGCTGGTTCTCGGCCCGTAAGTAATCTAAAAGGGCTAACCTCTGTGGTGGTATGTGGAGTGATGCGGTAAGTCCATAATTTTTCTCTAACACTATTCAACCAATCACCCTTTTCCTTAACTGCATCCGCTACAAACCCTTTCAAAACCCGGTTAAATCGCTCAACCTGTCCATTCTCATGGGGTTCATACAAAGACGTGCGCACATGTTTAATCTGACAACCATTCAGAAAACTTTCCATCTCTGCAGAGACTAATTGCACACCATTATCCGAGACCAAAGTGGAAGGACATTCCTCCCGTGCAAAAACCTCTCTAAATAAAATTTATGACTGCACTCGTAGTAGCCTTGGCAACAAATTTTACCTCAGGCCACTTCGAGTGATAGTCAATCATGACCAGTGCAAAACGTGAGGTTTCTGGTAGGATAGAGAAAGGACCAGAAGATGTCAAAAGCAATCTTACTCCAAGGAGCTTGAGGCCATTGAACAGGTTTAAGCGGTGGAATATGGACCCTTAACATTTTGTCCTTATCACAACATTCACAACAATCCCTGACCGTGCGATCTATGAATCTGTCCGTGCCTGGCCACCAAAAGTGCAATCTAATCAGACGCTTCATTGCAGAAATGCTGGGATGTGTTTTATGCGCCAACTTTAAAATCAATTCTCGTAGACCATGTGGTAGAATACATTTTCCGGATTTAAATAGAAAATCTCCTTCTAAAAATAATTCATCAGCAATATGGAAAAATGGTAACACATCTGACCTAATACAATTTTTGCTGGGCCAGCCCTCCATCACATATTTCTTGAGAAGTACCAAAACTTCATCTGTATCTTGTGAATCTTTCCACTTACTTTCAGTAATTTCCTGATAATGGGATGGAATTACATCCGTCACACACAATACAAAATCCATATCATTAACAACATTCACCTTGTCTGAACAAACACTACAGGTAGACGTGAAAGAAAATCCGCAGTTACATTTTTCTTCCCAGGAATGTACTC
Organism: Lissotriton vulgaris; assembly: GCF_964263255.1. Lineage (NCBI taxonomy): Eukaryota > Metazoa > Chordata > Amphibia > Caudata > Salamandridae > Lissotriton > Lissotriton vulgaris. The sequence goes on along the minus strand of NW_028251487.1, from coordinate 826,855 downwards.
CACCGTAAAATTATACTCTTGCAATTTAGATGCCAAACGTGCAATCCTTGCCGTAGAATTCCATCCTCCACCAACTGATAATATGTGTATAAGGGGTTTATGGTCTGTCCTAAGCACAAAATTGCTGCCCCAAACATAAATTCTAAAATGTTCTACCGCCCACACACATGCAAGCAACTCTTTCTCTATGACAGCATATCTTCGTTCAGTTTCACTCAGAGTTCTGGATGAAAAAGCAACATTCCACTCAGTATTCCCATCACGTTGAGATAGAAAACAACCAAGTCCATACAAGCTAGCGTCAGTAGTTATAATGCACTTATGACCCATCCTAAATGGTTTCAATGTAGGAGCACTAACAATATCATTTTTAATATCCTGAAAGGCTTTGTCTTGTTCATCTTTCCACTCAAAAGTTACCTTCTGCCTCAACAACTTTCTTAACGGTTCCATTTTGGTTGCAAAATTTTCTACAAACTTACTGTAGTACTCACACATGCCTGAAAAGGACAGTAATTGTTCTCTATTGACTGGAGCTGGTGCTTTAAGAATAGCTTCTACATTGGATTTCTTGGGAACTAAACCTTCCCCCGATAATGTATGTCCTAGATACTCAACTGATTTACAAAACAGCTTACATTTATGTGCTTTTAAGGTGAGGCCACTATCCTCAAGTCTTTTGCACACTTGATCCAAATGTGACACATGTTCTAGTTCATTTTTTGAAAATACTAAAATGTCATCTTGGAAACACTTGACAAAGGAATCCAAGTTTCTGAAAATTTTAAACATTACTCTCTGAAAAACAGAGGCCGCTGAGGCTAACCCAAAAGGCATTCTCTTATATTGAAATAACCCCATCGGTGTGATAAATGCAGTGTACTGCTTGGATTCCTCAGTTAACTCTATTTGATGATACGCTGATCTGAGATCAAGTGTGGTAAAGATCTGCGCACCATCAAATAGAGAAACCAGCTCATTGATGTTGGGTAGAGGATGACAGTCTATTATGATATTTGAATTTAATGCTCTTAAATCAATACATAGGCGCAATTTTTGATCAGGTTTTCGCACTAGGACGATGGGAGAAACCCATTCTGAGGACTCAATAGGTTCTATTATATCCTCTTTAAGAAGGTCATTTAACATCTCCTTCAGCTCATCTCTCACATTGAGAGGAACACCTCTCAATTTTTGTTTAACAGGAACTGCATCTTTTTTTAACACAATTTTGTGTGCAAAATGTTTTAACTTCCCCAAATCATCACAAAACACTTTGTTATATTTGAGACTCCAACATTTCATGTCCTCCCTTATATCTTCTTTTCCAACAACCTCATGACTAGTAGTGCTTACCATGTCTTTTTCACTTCATAGGGAAACCGGATCCTTTGAACGAGGATTGAGAATGATACCTAACTCATATTGGTCATGCCAACCTAAAACATTAACACCCTTGACCGCAATGTATAACTTAATCATAGCAGTTCTGTTCCTGAAAGTCAGTGGTACCTTTAAGAAACCCTCAATATCAATGATAGATCCATTGAAACTTTCGGCAATGATATCAGATGGTAGTAAACCTCTAATATCACATACATTTACAAGTCTCTCACTAAAGTGTTCTTTAGTGATAATCGTCCATGGTGACCCTGAGTCAACCATGAGATTTATTTCCTTACTATACACATGAAAAGAACAAATAGGAGACCTCATCCTACTTATAATAACACAGCTCCTTTGTACAATAGAAACAACAAAACTTTTGTCAAGTTCTTGAATTTGATTAACTTCTGTACTTTCACTTATATAAGACACTTTTGAGGGATCTAATTTGTTGGAAGAAATGCGTGTCTGGTCAAAACGTCTGTCTCTACAAACATTGCTAAAATGTCCAATCCTCCCACAAATTTTACACTCCTTGTTGATAGCCGGACATCCCTGAAAAGAAGCAATATGTGACTTACTACCACACCTATAACAAGAAAAATAATTATTATAATTATCTTGTTTTCTATAAAGGAAATTATTAGGATTCCCTTTATTATTCTTTCCTTGCGCAAAATAAGAACCTTTGTTATCAGGTTTAGGTTTAACAACACAAACCTCTTCTTCGGAAATGGATTTGTTAGTGTTAGAGTTTTGCTTTACAACATCCATCCATTTCTCAGACATTTCAGTGGATTTAGCTACCGCAATGGTTTCTTCCAAATTTGGATCTCCTATGCACCAGAGTTTCTCTTGGATTTTTTTATTTTTAACATGGACGATGATTTGGTCCCATAACATTTCATCACACATTGTCCCAAAGTTACAATGTAGGCTAAGAGATCTGAAAGCCGTGAGAAAGTCATCAAAAGATTCATCATTTTTTTGTGCTCTGGTGTAGAATTTAAATCTATTTAAAGCAATGCTAGCAGTTGGCTTAAATCTTTTCTCAAGTCTAGACAATGCTTCAACATACACATTCAAAGCATCACCTTCCCCCATAAGGGAAACAGACTGTGGAAAAGTTCTGAAAATTTCTTGGCCTTCTGAACCAAGGCAGTGAAGTAAAATGCTTTTCTTTCTTTCAGCACCCATGCTTCCCCATCAATAGCCTTCATATAGTTAAAGAATTCCTCCTTCCATCTGGACCATGGCATGCGAGGATCACCTTTATTTTGTAAAAATTTGACTGGGGGATCAAATTGCATTTTTTTTTTTTTTAAATCGAAAATACAGTAGAGGAAAATAAATCTGAATATAATAATATAATTTATCCAGGTGCTGAGTGGTGGCTAAGGATAACTAGATAATGAATTAATACTATTTCATTTAAAATAAAGTGTTACCGTGAGAAAACTTCAGCAGATTACAGCAAAGGAAATAATGAACTTCAAAAGAAACACTTGGTTGAACTTTAACACAGTTTAAAACCCTTCCGTGTTACTAATCTGCTGAAACAAAAATCGGAATGACAGAGACTGGTTCCGTGTTATTCGCCGAGTCACCACACGAAGAAATGATCAAAAAGGCTTTTTCCGTGTTGTTGTTGTTGCCAGGTAACCACACGATGCAATGCGTCACCGCGGCTGCTTCCGTTTTGTTTATATCGTTGCCAGGTAACCATGCAGTACAAAGACGTTCAGTTGTAACACGCGCGTGTAACGTAAAATGCGAAAGAGCGTCTTGTTACCAAGCAGCACAGCGATCAACGTCACTTGAAGAGACGCATAATCTTGTTTCCAGGCAGCAGAGCGAACATACACGAAGGCCTCAATACTTCACGTGTCACAGTGAAATTCAAAGGATGCAGGCTTCGTGGCGCTGGATCAAATGCGCTTTTAAGATAAATTCCAACGCTGCAGGTACGATTTTGAGCATATTGAATCAAATAAATACGAATGAATTAAAATGGATGTGGAACCAAACAGTGAGGTGTCCACACGCTGGCAGGTTTGAAAAACGAAATCAAATGAAATTGTATAAAAAGTAATAAGACGCCAGTCTTAAGGTAGTAATCACCAAGGAAATAATGTAATGGAACAGTACCTTGAACAAAGATGCATCTTAAAGAAAATCCCTAAAGTTGAAAAAAAGTTGTAAAATTTCCATGGGTTCAGTTTATACTCCGCTCCTGTGCTGAGAAAGGCAGGAGTAATGGGTCCTCGTCGCCAAAATTTGTAAAGATGGAATCCAAAGATTTTGAGTAGTTTATTGAAGGAACAGCACAGCATAAGTCCAGGCTGGATGGCAGCAGGATACAACTGTCCAACCAGTACAGAATGCTACATCAACAAAGCTCTGTTTAGAATATAGAATCAATAGCAGAGGATAACAAGTCTCATGCCTTAAAGTGATATATCTAAATACATGTATATAACACATTTGTACTATATATACAGAATGTAACAGGGAGTAAAACATGAACAATTCCACAGATTTATTGCTGAAACTACTAAAAAGAAGGAATAAATGATCCAAACAGCGACTGCGATCATGGACTGTGTAGTGTCCTGCTGGACACGTTCTAGTGTTTCAGCAGACACTGAGTTGGTTAGCCACTCCCTTGTGGAGTGGACACACATGCACCCCACATCCATCCATCATAGGCGACACAAGTGACCTGAGCCTGTTAATAAAAGGGCCCGGGTGCACGTGCTTGTGGCCAGTTAACAGTGCACTAAGTATGCCTATGTGTCCATTATTCATGTAGCATGTGGGCCTGGGGCCCACAACACTACTGTTAGACCTGGCACCAAGGCGTGAGTCTCCCTTCCACTTTTTGCTGATGTACCTCAGATGTTTTGCTGGTGTTAGCTGCTCAGGGCACGGAGCCACAGCCAATCAGTGCCACAGTGCAAGAGCTCCCTATGTAAAGTGTACATATGATTGGTTTCCATGTTTGGCTTATTTGGTTTACTGTCAGATCCCTGTAAAGTGCACCAGGAGTGCCAGGGCTTGTAAATCCAAATGTTGCTAGTGGGCCTGCAGCACTGGTTGTGCCACCCACAGAAGCAGCCTTGTAAAATGTGTCTAGGGTCTGCCATTGCAGAACCTTTGTGCAGTCTGGTACTGTCATGTTGGCTGGGCAAGTGCACACACTTGCCAGCCCCTGAAACTCCCCTTTACTTCATGTAGATCACCCCTATGGCAGGCCCAAGGGCAGGGTACATTGTAAGCATAAGGTAGGACAAGCCCTGATGTGCGTGGCATGTCCTAATAGTGAATTACAGCCATTTTCGTTTTTCACTATTGGAAAGCTACCTATTCTCATAGGCCAGAATGGGCTGCTGGAATTATTACACTCTATGATCCCAGCAGGCTCAGGGAACATGGTAGAAAGTCAAGTTTGGTATGCCTGAACTCAGAATAATAAAATACATATTTTAGTAAAGTTTATTTTAATATCCTGTGTTTGCAAATACTACTTTTAGAAAGTTAGTATTTGCTGGCCTAACCATTTCAGCCCGCCTCTGCTAGGCTGCGTATCTGCTGTCTGGTTTCTGTGAGTGACAGGGCTGGGGGATTCCAGGAGGCAGTCTGGGCTGCCAGGTGGTGAATAGAGAGATTACACCAGGATGGGTCGGAGGAGTGCCCCTTGACTCTGAATAGGGCTGTTCTCTGCCACCTCAATGCTGGCTCCACCCCCTGGGGAGCGTCTGATGTCTCTGCCCTGCTCACTGAAAGAAAAGCCAGAGTCTCCAAAACAAAGTGCTCAAGAACTGGACTGGATTAGGCAAAGGCCCCCCTGGCCTGCAAGAATAAAGGATTTGGGGTACAAAGATAGGAGCCCTGCTCCTAAGAAATCAGATCCTGTTTGAACCAAGAAGAAATCTCTGCCTGAGGAGGAGGAACCAGGAAAGCTGAAGGAGGAGTACTGTCTCTGTCCTGGGGATTCGCCCGCAATGGTTGCCTTGCTGGCAAAGGAGAGAAGGAACCTACAAAGACTTGCTTATTCTTTTTCTGAAAAGACTTGTGCTTCAAAAACGATTTCCAAGGGCCTGGAAGTGAGCTCGCCCCCTGAACTGAGTCCCAGGACCATTGGACTCCCCCCACTGCCTTCACTAGAGCCGCTGGAACCTGCTTCTACGCCTCGCCACTGGACCCGCGATCCAAGGGCTGCCTCGAATCCCTGATCTTCGCTGAAGCCGTGCCGTATTGCCGCCAACCATGTGTCTCTGCTCCATCTACGAGCTGAAGTACGCACCGTACGCCGCCCAGACCGCACCGCACAGCGCTTCTCCCTTCCTTACTTCGAGCCGCATTGCCCCGCTGTGTCCCAGCCGCTAATCAGAGATTGGTCCGCATCGTAGGGCTGAGTACGGCTCGTACGCTAGAAGCGTACCAGCCGCCCTACACCGCACCGTCTCCACCGAAGCAGGCCCCGCTCCGAGGTACGGCTCGAACATCGTCACATATTGCGAGAGTACACCCCGAGCCTCACCCCGTATCGTGAAGGTACGACACGAACGTTGCGCCCGCTACAGGCTCTCCGCATAGGACCACCCGCTTCACTCTTCAAGGGCCTCCCGCTCGTACGTCTCGGACCTAGACACCTGCATGAGCCGGACACGCCCCACCAGGAGAGGAGTTGCCAGATTGATCCCAGGACACCGGCACCTGCACCCGCATTGACCGTAGCGAACTCTGCAAGGTACTGTGTTTGCATCGCACCAAAGGGTGCACGCCCCGGACCAGAGGGTTTGTTTCGTTGCTAAGACTCTTTTGTTCATTTTTATCATCAGAGAGTCGCCCCAATTAGCGCGAATCGCACAGAACTTAACATTAAGCCTATTTACAAGAACTCTTTAATTCCTGAACAGTATTGTGGTCCTTTTTACGTGATTTGGTCTTGCATTAAGCCTCCTTGAATACTTATATAAAGAATACCTATTTTTATATGAATCCTAGACTGGTGTCCATTTGTGGTGTATTCATAAGTTACTGTATATGGTCATAAATGCTTAGCCAATAACGCCTTGAAGTTTAGCCTTGTCTGCTCGCGCCACACTCCCTAGAGGGTGAGCAGGGGTTATTTTCAGGAGTAAGTCCCTTTCCTGACTAGAGGAGAGGGTCCCTGTTTGTCACAAGTACTCAAAACACCAAATTGTACCTAGGAGTCAAGAGAATGAGTTATTCACCATGGATCACAAGACTAATACCATACAGATAACACCCGTGGGAACACACCATGCAAACTTTTGTGTGATACTAGCCGAGTTAGTACTCAAGGATGTATGGAAAAAATTCCCATCAGAAGCCACACTGTGCTGCCCTATTTAGCATCATTTGGGTTCTCCTCGCCCAAGAGACAAAACAAAATGGCCGGTCAGATGTTACCGTGACCGATTGTAGATAAAAAGAATGTGAGAGGGAAGTAATGTATGATTTTCAAGTGTTTAAATGGCGACTGAGAAAAGCAGTGTGAAGTGAGAGAAGTGAAAAGTGAAGGGTTATAAAATTAGGTGAACTGGGTAGAGGTAAACAATGTATTAGTATCTCCCAGTCCCTAAGGCTAAAAGACAAGTGCAAATGCGGGTTTGAAATAATATCCGCAGTCAGTAGTGGTCAACATGTTTCTGCATATAAAGAAAAAGGTTTTCATGCATTCTTCAGGACCTGTTGTTTCAAAACTACTGCCCCCCAAGACAGCTCGGACGACTGTCGGGAGACACCGACGGACAGAGCGGTGCTCCTCATACCTGAGCCGCAGCCAGGTGGGGTGAAGCGCCTCAACCATCATTAATGGTACGTGGTTGAGCACATGACCTGGATACTTCAGGTGATATCTTTTTAAAAAATATATATTTTCTTCACGAAAAGCAGTAGTTTTGAAACAACAGGTCCTGAAGAATGCATGAAAACCTTTTTCTTTATATGCAGAAACATGTTGACCACTACTGACTGCGGATATTATTTCAAACCCGCATTTGCACTTGTCTTTTAGCCTTAGGGACTGGGAGATACTAATACATTGTTTACCTCTACCCAGTTCACCTAATTTTATAACCCTTCACTTTTCACTTCTCTCACTTCACACTGCTTTTCTCAGTCGCCATTTAAGCACTTGAAAATCATACATTACTTCCCTCTCACATTCTTTTTATCTACAATCGGTCACGGTAACATCTGACCGGCCGTTTTGTTTTGTCTCCTGGGCGAGGAGAACCCAAATGATGCTAAATAGGGCAGCACAGTGTGGCTTCTGATGGGAATTTTTTCCATACGTCCTTGAGTCTTAACTCGGCTAGTATCACACAAAAGTTTGCATGGTGTGTTCCCACGGGTGTTATCTGTATGGTATTAGTCTTGTGATCCATGGTGAATAACTCATTCTCTTGACTCCTAGGTACAATTTGGTGTTTTGATATATGGTTTGGGGGGTGTATCTGGTTAGTCGTTAAACTTGCCCTCAGACCCTTATTTCAATTGTTGTTGTCTATGTCACAAGTACTCACCTGTGCCAACCAGAGACCCCCAAATCTAACAACTACATGGCGACGAGCGGGTCTAACCGCGCGTTTGTATGCAGGCAGGGGCGGATTGGCAATGCGGGCATTAGGGCATCGACCGAAGGGCCGGTATCTCCGTGCCCTCTGTGGACCGTTTTTTTTTCTCTCCTTTCCCAGCCGCACAGTGAAGCTGCATTAATTTCTCTGTCTCTGTCTCTGTGATTTCTGTGGACTAGGAAAGGGGAGAAAAAAAAACGGCCCACAGAGGGCACGGAGACAGAGACAGAGAAATTAATGCAGCTTCACTGTGCAGTGATTATCCGCTGTGGCCTCTCCTTCACCCCCTGCCAAGCAAAGCAATCAGGCTGAAGGGGGCTGGGGAGGGGGTGATTGTTTGCAAAAATCGGCCTCCCTGGGGGCCAGGTGTTGCTCAGGCCCTTGAGCCATTTTCACCTCGGCCCCCCTGGGGCCCACGCAGCACATAAACAGTGTTAGTTTTTTTTTTGTTTGTTTTTGTTTTTAATTTAATGCGATTTTATATAGCGCGAACTTTACAAGAAGGTGTCAGAGCGCTTTACATAAGAATCAGTTGAGAAAAACATAAGGACTTAGGATTACATGCGTTACATAAAAGATACAAGCAGAAAAAATTGCAAATGTACAAGATGTAAAGTCACACAAGGAAGAGATACAAACATAAAGAAAAAATGCAAATGTACAAGTAGTAAAGCCACTCAAGGAAGAGAAACAAATGGATATACTCTAAGAGTCACATAGGAATGGTAGAGTACAAAGGTCTACTGCATATACTAGTGATTAGAGTTCTCTATATACATATATATACACATATAGTAGATTTTCTCAGGCAGAGTTCCATTAAGGGGGGTTGGAGGGGGGATGCAGTCACAGCACCAAGGGAGGGTGGGAGGGATACAAGGGTATGGAGAAAAGGCAAAACAGAAAAGGGAAGAAACATTTGAGGATCGTGAAGGCAGAAACGAGGGAGAAGGTTACAAGACGAGGGAATGGACAAGATGGCGGGTCGGGGTCCAGAGAAAAACGGCCGAGGGAATAGTGGGCGAGGACGAATGGGTCTCGCTGTGGGGACCAGGTGATCTTTGCAACTTGCACTATCTTCACCTCAGCCTCTCCCTGGCTACCATGGATGACCCAGCAGCTGTGTTTTGTGCTCCCCTGCCAGGACATTGCCCTGAGGCCTAGAGGGCTGGTGAGGGCTGATTAATTTACTAATTGCAGGGGCCTCACTGCTGTTCATGTGCTCCTGAGCTGAAGGTCAGGGGAGGGCTGAGTAGGTTAGTAATAGTAGGGGCTTCGCTTCTTATTAGGTGCTCCTTCCCTGAAGGTTTGAATAATTTTGTGACAGAAAGGGGCCTTGCTGTTTTTTTAGTTGCTCGGCTTGGCGCCATTGTCACCTTTCCCCCGTGTCTCGTGTGCAAGAACAGTATCCTCTCACTTTAATTAATTTATGTGCCAAACATCTTAAGGATTTTCGGGGCCCTGGGTCAAACATATTTTTGGGCCCCTGTTCGGAACAGATTTGAATTTATAATCCCATTTCTGCTCTTTGGTGCCCTCTTTCAGCTGGCCACTGGACAGAGCACTACCATACTTGTCCAAATTCTTAATGTATTGACATCTAATATTCAAGGACATTGACGTGTGTAACCAAATGGTGTTTCATGAAAGGGCACGCCCCTTGAATGTGGGCCACGCCCCTTAATTGAGGGCCACGCCCCTTGAATGTGGGCCACTTTTTTCGTCAGTGCCCGGCCCAAATTGTGATCCCAATTTGACCCTGTATGCAGGCAGCAGTTTTGAATGCTGCGTGGGGGGAAGTGTAGCCTGTGCCTAAGGCCACTACACCGCAGAAGGGAGAGATACAGACTGACAGCGGTGTCCAACCAGAGTGAGGAGCGCGCCATCATACACATGGTTCACAGAGCAACAGCCGCAAGTAAGTGAAGTGTGACTTACTCTGCCGTTCAGCACAATAGGACGGACCCCCAGTAGAGAGCCTACTGTCCTGCAAAGGTGAGAAAGCAGACTCACCTCTATCTGACGAGTACCGTGAGGTCTGTGCAGCAGGATACGGCTGCCTGACACCCCGCCAGCAGGATACTCTGAAACGGCACTCCTCACCCCTGTGCTACACGTTTTCTCCCGAGTGAAAAGGGAAGGAATAGCAAAAGAAGCCGCTGCACGGGAGGGGCGCGTTCCCCATGCCTTCCTGCTTCCGCCACAAACTACGGACAGCAACTAGTCTGCCCTTACACCATACTCAGCAGTGCCATTAGAGAGATGTTGGACAGGCCACGTGAAGGGCCGCTCTCCCCCGGCTCAACCAGGCCCGAGCCCGGTCACACAAGTACCACACACCACCATTGCACGTCCTCCATCCCCTCGGGGACCCCTGTCTCGAGCACGTTGACCTCGTGGGTCCGATCCACCGCCGGCCCACGCGCCCAGCCTGGGCCGCCATCTTGGACACTTCATCACGAGGCCGCCTGGCCCCCGATCGACCTCAACCCTGGGCCCAGCCCGGCCTCAGACATTCCGGCACCACCCTCCACCCAGAAGGTGAGCGGGCTACTTGGCAAGTCAATGGGGGAAAGAGGTGCCGATGGCTCTCCCCCGCCCAGTGCCGCTCGCCCATCGCCTCCCCGGGCGCTGGCTCCACCCCCCTGCTGGGTGTCTGGACTCCCTCTTCCCGGACCTCCCGACCTCCAAGTGCGAGGGTCCGGACATCAAAGCACGCCAGCCCTATAACTGGGGCAGCTCCAGAGCAGGAAGCCAGTTGTATCTTGGAGTCGAGAGACGTAAAGAGGAACTCATCCTGGACGGACTACTGGCGCTGCCGTAGCTCTGTCCTGTGCACCATCATCCTGCCTGTTGGCGCTGCCACAGCCGTCGTAACCTACAGTCTTCATCGTCGTCGGGACCTGCTGGCGTGGCCGCGGACCGTTGTAACCGTCATCTTTCACCGGGACCTGCAGGCTCCGCCGCGGACCGTCATCTTTCCTTCATCCATCTCGGGACCTGCTTGGCTCCGCCACGGCCCGATCATCTCGAACGCCGAGCTCGAGGATTGAGAGCTATTTTTGTACTCATTGGTAACTAAGACTGTCCCGCTACCCCTTTCCTCAGCCAAAGACTTGAATCGAGGGGACCCCTGAGTCCAGACCTCCTTGTATCATACCATCGTAACCTAAGAATTGCATATAAAGTCTCGTTAACCTTCAGTCTTGTGTAGTGTCCGTCTGTGGGGGGGAAGTTACTTGTCTGTACAGTCGTTGGAGACGGCTCTCCCCGGAGACCTCTCCCCGTAATCTCGGCCGACCCTCCCGGTCCGTCTAACATTGGTGGCCAGCGGCGCGATCCGAATCACCGCATAACGTACAGAGAGTAGCTCACCCCACAACGAACCACAATGACAACTAAAGAAAGCGGATCAACTGAGAAGTTCCAAATGGAAAAACTAGAGGAGTACAGTCATCGTGAACTAAAGCAGTTCTGCATCGAACTAGGTATCGCTACCACCGGACTAAGCACCAAGGACGATTTTAAGCAGGCCCTAGAATCGTGGGCAGAGACCGGGGATGCCGAGGCCCCTGAGCAAAGCACCGCGAAAAAAACCAACACGGCCCCTGAAGGGCAAAGAACCGGTCTCTCGCAAGACGAGATCCAAGAAAGAGAAAAAACCAGACTACACGAGCTAGAAATGGCCCGACTCAAGATGGACGTGGAACTCAAGTTGGCCGAACAAAAAATCAACTTAGAGCACCTACGTCTCCGAGAAGAAAGAGAGGAGAAACAGAGACAAAGGGAGCTCGAGGAAAAGAAACTGGCGTACGAGCACGAACGGAACCTAGCCGAGATCAACCTGCGCAAGCAGAATAAAGAGTTAGGGGTGCCCGAGAGACCACACACCCCAGGGACCACGGAGAAAAAGGTACACATCCCCAAGGATGTGGTCCGAGAATATTTCCGAGAGGACGACATCCAGCAATGGTTTAAGGCCTATGAAATCGCTATGACTGCGCACCGGATCGATAGAAACGATTGGGGAGCCGGCCTATGGGGCAGATTCCTCAATGAGGGCCGCGATACCCTGTTACAGCTCCCAGACCACCAGATGACCTCCTACGACCATATGAAAGCGGCCCTCCTCACCCGCTATGGCCTCACGCCCGAGATGTACCGTCAGAGGTTCCGAGACTGCACACGCATCCCGGGTACAACTTGGGTGGACTATGTAACGTACTTTAGCCGAGCTTTCGAAGGCTGGATCAAAGGAAACAACGTCACGACCTACGAGCAGCTGTTCAATCTGATGGTATGGGAGCATCTGTCCAACAATTGCTTCATTGAACTACGCCAACACCTCCTCGACAGCAAGTTAACCGATCCCCGGCAGCTCGCAGCCGAAGCTGACCGGTGGGAGATCACCAGAGTGGGCCGGAATGGGTCCTACGAGCAGAGCAGAAACAACAATGGTCACCACCGACCCAGAGGAGGAGGAGGGGGCCAAGGACGAGGAAGAGACAACACTCCGGCCGCCCCCGCTACCAGCACCACCCCCCCGGCCAACCGGGGCAGCACCCCGGCGTGACCGGGGTACAGAGCCAATGTCACGTGCCACTGATGCCAACGAGTCGGCCACTATGCAAACGACCCAAGCTGCCCGCAGTATCAGAGTCCAAAACCCCGCCAAGTGGCCGCCGCGGCACTAGGGGAAGAACAGATCTCCGAGGAACAAGAAACAGGCGAGCAAGAGTATCAGGAGTGGGAGCCAGCCGCCATGACTCTCGCGTGCTTAGGGGGAAGAGACATGGTCCCGCGGGTCCCCCTACCCGCTAACACCCAGAAGTACAGCCAATGGGTGAGCATCAATGGACGACGGGCCGAAGCCCTTCGGGACACCGGGGCCAGTGTGACAGCCGTCCGCTGTCACCTGGTGACCCCAGAACAATATCTACCGAACATTCTCTGCCCTGTGCGATCAGCCGACAACTCGGAAAGTCTGTGTCGGATGGCCTGCGTCCCCTTTGAGTGGGGAGGGGTCTCCGGCATGTTGAAGGTGACGGTCCGAGACGACGCCCCCGTGGACTGCCTCCTCGGAAATGACCTGGAGAGCTCCCCGTGGGCAGCCGTGGAGCGAAAAGAACACTTAGGGATGTTAGGCGTCCCGGACTGGGCGTGCGTCACCACCCGGTCCATGGCCGCCCGTGCCAACCATCACCCGGAAGAACCAGAATGGCCGGCGCCACCGCCTCCGGTCGCCCCAGCCGAGCCCACCGACCATGACACCCCCCTCGAACCTGCTCAACCTTCCGACCTCGCTAACCTTGACCAGTGGGCCCAAGAGGGGGGGCCCACACAAGAACAATTTCGCCAGGAACAGAAGACCTGTCCCTCCCTAGAGGGACTTCGCCAACAAGCGCTCGCCCAAAGCGCAGGGGATACCTCCGGAACTCATTGGGTCTACTGGGACAGTGATCTGTTGTACAGCGAGCAAAGAATCGCCGAGCTGGGGGCCAACCGAGTACTAGTAGTGCCCCTCCGCTTTAGAGACTTTCTGCTAAACCTGGCCCACGATGTCCCCCTGGCAGGGCACCTGGGACAAGATAAGACCTACAGTCGCCTAGTGACCCACTTCTTCTGGCCCAAAATGAGAAACGATGTGCACCAGCATTGCCGATCTTGCCCCACGTGCCAAGCCAGTGGGAAGAGCGGCCGTAAACTAAAGGCCCCCTTGCAACCTTTTCCAGTAGTCACGACCCCATTTGAGAGGGTCGGAATAGACATTGTGGGACCCTTGGACCCGCGTACAAAACAAGGCCATCGCTTCATTCTGGTGATAGTGGACCACGCCACCCGCTACCCTGAGGCTGTTCCTCTCCGGACCGTGACAGCCCCAGTGGTCGGCCGGGCCCTGATGGGGATCTTCTCCCGTGTAGGGTTCCCCCGAGAAGTCGTCAGCGACAGAGGCACGAACTTTATCTCTAAATACATGAAATCCCTCTGGCAACAGTGTGGGGTCACCTACCGATTCACGACCCCCTATCACCCCCAAGGGAACGGACTTGTTGAGCGGTTCAACCGCACGCTAAAAGGGATGATCGGGGGATTGGAAGAGCCCCTCCGTCGCCAGTGGGATGTGCTGCTGCCGTGCCTCCTCTTCGCCTACCGAGAGGTCCCACAGAAATCCCTAGGCTTCAGCCCATTTGAACTGCTATACGGGTACCCAGTGCGGGGGCCGCTCAGCCTGATCAAGGAAGGCTGGGAGATGCCTCCGGCCAAGAACCCTCCAGATGTCTTCCGGTACCTCCTCACCCTCCGCAACCAGTCCCGGCGGTTCAGAGACCTAGCAAAAGCCAACCTAGAGGCCAGTCAAGAGGACATGAAAAAATGGTATGACCAGAACGCCTCATCCATTGAATTCGAACCGGGACAACAGGTATGGGTAATGTCCCCCACGGAGCCATGCGCTCTCCAAGACAAATGGACGGGGCCCTTCAAGGTAATCGAGCGCAAGGGTCCTGCCACCTATCTGATCGATATGGAGTCCTCCCGGAACCCACTCCGAGTCCTCCACACCAACAGACTGAAACCCCACTTTGCACGAACAGAACTCAGCCTACTGATGGCCACAGACAATGGGGTTGAAGACGACTCCGAGCCTCTCCCTGACCTCCTGCGGACCCAGGAGCAGGACGGCTCCGTGGATGGGGTCCGACTCTCGGAGACCCTCACCAGAGAACAACGCCAAGAGTGCCAAGCCCTCCTGTCACAGTTCGCCAGTCTGTTCTCCCTCACCCCAGGTGTCACTTCCTGGTGTGTGCACGATGTGGACACCGGAGACAGCCCTCCTGTCCGCCACCGGGCCTACCGCGTACCTGATCGGGTACGGGCCTGCATCCAGGCGGAAGTGGCCAAGATGCTCACGCTCGGGGTCATCGAGCCCTCAGACAGTCCATGGGCCAGCCCGGTCGTACTGGTCCCCAAAGCAGCCGCCCCCGGAGCCACACCAGAACTCCGGTTCTGCGTCGACTACCGGGGCCTGAATGAAGTCACCAAAACAGACGCACATCCCATCCCCCGGGCAGATGAACTGGTCGACCGAATGGGAGCTGCCCGCTACCTCAGCATCTTCGACCTGACCGCAGGTTATTGGCAGATCGGCCTCACACCCCGAGCACAAGAACGTTCTGCCTTCTCCACCCCCGATGGGCACTACCATTTTACGGTCATGCCCTTCGGCATGAAGAATGCCCCAGCGACTTTCCAACGGCTCGTCAATCAGGTCCTGGCGGGGCTCGAAGGGTTCAGCGCCGCCTACCTCGACGACATCGCTGTGTACAGCAACCAGTGGACCGAGCACCTCCACCACCTCCGAGCAGTGCTGCAAGCCCTTCAGCGAGCTGGCCTCACGATCAAGGCCAGCAAGTGTCAAATTGGACAAGGGTCTGTGACCTACCTCGGACACCAGGTGGGAAGCGGCCTAGTGGCCCCTCTACAGCTGAAAATTGCCGCCATCCAGAACTGGCAGCCCCCTATCACCCAAACCGAGGTACGAGCCTTCCTGGGCCTCACGGGCTATTACCGAAGGTTCGTGGAAGACTATGGTACCATAGTGGGGCCGCTCACAGAACTCACGTCAAAGAATCAGCCCAAGAAAGTGAACTGGACCCCAGAGTGTCAAACGGCATTCGAACAGTTGAAGGCCGCCATGTGTTCCGCCCCTGTGCTCCAGGCCCCAGACTACAGCCGGGAGTTCGTCGTCCAGACGGACGCCTCCGACCAGGGCATTGGGGCGGTCCTGTCTCAAGTGAACACCGAAGGCCTTGATCAACCGGTGGCCTTCATCAGCCGGAGACTCCTACCACGGGAGCAACGCTGGAGCACCATAGAGAGGGAAGCCTTCGCGGTGGTATGGGCCCTCAAGAAGCTCCGGCCCTACCTTTTTGGCACCCACTTTCGGGTGCAGACCGACCACCGACCCCTGCAGTGGCTGATGCACATGCGGGGGGAAAACCCGAAGTTGCTACGCTGGTCCATCTCCTTGCAAGGTATGGACTTCACAGTCGAACACCGGCCCGGGCCAGATCACGCCAACGCGGATGGCCTGTCCCGGTTTTTCCGCCTCGACGAAGAGAGTCCCCAAGAGGATGGGTAACTCTCCCCGCCTTCAGCTGGGGGGGACGCATGTTGGACAGGCCACGTGAAGGGCCGCTCTCCCCCGGCTCAACCAGGCCCGAGCCCGGTCACACAAGTACCACACACCACCATTGCACGTCCTCCATCCCCTCGGGGACCCCTGTCTCGAGCACGTTGACCTCGTGGGTCCGATCCACCGCCGGCCCACGCGCCCAGCCTGGGCCGCCATCTTGGACACTTCATCACGAGGCCGCCTGGCCCCCGATCGACCTCAACCCTGGGCCCAGCCCGGCCTCAGACATTCCGGCACCACCCTCCACCCAGAAGGTGAGCGGGCTACTTGGCAAGTCAATGGGGGAAAGAGGTGCCGATGGCTCTCCCCCGCCCAGTGCCGCTCGCCCATCGCCTTCCCGGGCGCTGGCTCCACCCCCCTGCTGGGTGTCTGGACTCCCTCTTCCCGGACCTCCCGACCTCCAAGTGCGAGGGTCCGGACATCAAAGCACGCCAGCCCTATAACTGGGGCAGCTCCAGAGCAGGAAGCCAGTTGTATCTTGGAGTCGAGAGACGTAAAGAGGAACTCATCCTGGACGGACTACTGGCGCTGCCGTAGCTCTGTCCTGTGCACCATCATCCTGCCTGTTGGCGCTGCCACAGCCGTCGTAACCTACAGTCTTCATCGTCGTCGGGACCTGCTGGCGTGGCCGCGGACCGTTGTAACCGTCATCTTTCACCGGGACCTGCAGGCTCCGCCGCGGACCGTCATCTTTCCTTCATCCATCTCGGGACCTGCTTGGCTCCGCCACGGCCCGATCATCTCGAACGCCGAGCTCGAGGATTGAGAGCTATTTTTGTACTCATTGGTAACTAAGACTGTCCCGCTACCCCTTTCCTCAGCCAAAGACTTGAATCGAGGGGACCCCTGAGTCCAGACCTCCTTGTATCATACCATCGTAACCTAAGAATTGCATATAAAGTCTCGTTAACCTTCAGTCTTGTGTGGTGTCCGTCTGTGGGGGGGAAGTTACTTGTCTGTACAGTCGTTGGAGACGGCTCTCCCCGGAGACCTCTCCCCGTAATCTCGGCCGACCCTCCCGGTCCGTCTAACAAGAGAAAAAAAAAACAACGGTATAGAGGCTCGGCTGTCGCAAAGCCACGGCACCGCGTGAAGGAGGCCTGCAGGGGAAGACAGGTGGCAACAGCGCTGTCTAGGAGCCACTCGAGGCACCGTAGCCAGCACACAAACTGACACCATACCGAAGCGTAGAAAAAACAAACAGAAAAGAGGCAAAAGCCACACATGTCCGCGCTGATACAGAGCCCCGCATCGGAAGGGGTAACACCATGCCTGGAGCAAATCACAACACCAAACCCTTGTACCAGCCAGCAAGATAATTGCTGCACCGCCATCTAGTGGCTCTATGTCACTTAAGGAATCGCAATTTAGAAATCGCAAATGGCAATGCATGAAAAATCCACATTCTTTTTTGCGATTCGGTATTTTTCCTTAATTGCGATTCACAATTTGCGAATCGCAATTAAGGAAACCCTTCCCATTCATTCTTATGGGCCAAAAGGCCCATAGGAATGAATGGGAAGGCATTCACATTTTGCGAATTTCATTTTGCGAATCGCAAAATGTGAATGCAATTTCAAGGGTGCAGGGGGGGTCCAAAGAACCCCTCCCTGCACCCCTGAAATTGATCTTTAAGATCCATTTACACACACACATGCCCCAAGGACATGTGTGTGTGTAAATTAAAAGTTTCAAATATGTAACTTGTGCATGTTTGAAAGTTTTTGGTAAATTAGCATGAAGTTCAACTTCATGCTAATTTACCCCTTACAAATTGCAAATTCGCAATTTAAAAATAATCATGCATTGCATTTAATAAATCTCAAATCGCGATTTCTTAAATGCCATCGCAATTTTAGAAATCGCAACATGGTTGCGATTCCTAAAATTGCGAAAAGCATGATGCATCCAAAATTTGAGAATTGCATTCGCAAACGTCCGAATTTTGCGATTCACACCGTTTGCGAATGCAATTTACCTTGATGCATCTAGGCAAAAGTGATAGCAATCAAGAGTGAAACCACCACACAAGGGGCATTGCCCAGCAAAGAGCCTTGGCTCACCAGAATGATCTCAAAAGCTGCTCTGTTTCCCCCCACTCCTACAGGAAGTATTCCTCCCCACACCGGCACCTCCAGCACCCACGAGGCCACAGCTTCCAGGAAAAGCTACATTGGTCTCCTGCTTATCACCCACAATGCCACCCAGTGGCCACTAAAAGGTACTACATT
The DNA here is from genome assembly GCF_964263255.1 of Lissotriton vulgaris. NCBI lineage: Eukaryota > Metazoa > Chordata > Amphibia > Caudata > Salamandridae > Lissotriton > Lissotriton vulgaris. The sequence continues at coordinate 808,436 of NW_028251487.1, read as the reverse complement.
GTGAAAACAAAAACTGAGTGCTTTTGTAAAAGTGTGTCCACAGGTACTACTAAGGCTGACAAAGCCCGCAGCGTGAGGAACATGACAGAGGCACCTGTGAAAGTGCCCAAAGCGCCACCCGGTGGCCACAGTGACAAACTGCACTCTGAGCTGGAACACAAGGGAAAAGACAGAAGCAGGTTCAGAGACACACGGCCAAGACTGGTGCTGAGTGCACCCAAACGCCCCTAGTAGCAGTAGACCATTAAATGAAGAGCCCCATGGGCAGAGAAGATAGTCGGCAGTCAAGACACAAAAAACCTAGAGAGAGAGACTAAGGAGCAGCACAGTCCACAGCATCAGGATGGCCGCCCCAGTACCCATAGAGGCAAAGAACATGAGGAGGCACTTGTGCCCTGTCAAGGCTCAACAGTAGAGAGCACTCAAAATGCAACTAACCTGCTTCAGTTAAGAAGGATGCTGCCTAGAATCCCAGGGCTGCCCTGACTAAGAGAAGCATCATTGAGCCAAGTCCGGTCCAGTCAAGGTGATAGGACCGAAAGGCAATCAAGCCCATGACAGCACAAGGAGAACATGCACAGCGAACACAAACCCCAGTGGCTGTCTGATGCCACCACGAGCAAGGAGATTGCACCACCCACCCTCAGTGAACGGACACCACCGCAAGCTACAGAAAAGGCACCCAAGTGCCAGAAGAGGGCACCCGAAAGAAGGACCACTAGTGTGACGTCCGAGGTGCGTGACGCATGCATTCAGAAACCTGATGACATGGGCAGGTGCCCAGAAGAGAGACACATCTCCACAGAGAAGCACTCCTGGAATCAGCAGGAAGATCCCTTACATTTCCACAGCAATGGAGCCCGGAAGTAGCCAAATGCAGCAGTGTCCTCCCTCATGCAGCCTCAAGATGGAGTCGTCGGTGACCCAAGACAAGCAAGAGGAGTGTCACACACTACGAGTGGCCAGCCACCACCACAGCTCACCACTGCCCGCGGAAGCCATTCCCAGGAGAGGGAACACCCGGAGTAGGAGCTTCAAGACACTGCCTAAAAAAGGAACGATCGAGACGAGTGGCTGTTCGCCACGCAGCAAAGAGAGACAGAAATCTCGCCAGCATGGTCCAGAGACCATTGAAGTTGACAGGCCCTGTTGGCATTTTGGAACACGGTGCATGCCATTGCACCCGGAGAAGAAGGAAAAGAGGAGTTGTGATCCCGTCACCCGGCAGAGCTGGACAGACACAGGGGCGCTAGAGAGAACAAGAGGAGAAGCTCAAGGACTCGTAGCACCCCAAGCCAAGAGCACCCCAGAGACACCTGACAGCCACCAAGGTGGGCCGACGGCCCTGGAGACAGCACCAAGGGAGAACCAAAAGTAAGCCGCAGCAAGCGTGAACCGCGTTGATCCCATCGCTTCACAGTGCGACCATCAACCTGGAGACAGAAACAAGGGAGAACCAAGAGTAAGCCGCAGCAAGCACAAACGGTGTTGCTCCCATCGCTTCACAGTGCGACCTTCCAGCCCCGAGTGTCGGCAGTCAGAGTCGAACGGCATCCCTGCTCCTGACCGCAATTGCCAGAGGTGAAAGAACAGATTCAGAAGAGGCAAAGTCATGTAGCTACGACGTCCCTCCAGAAACCTCCTCTCCTAGGTGATCATCGCCACCTGTCGTCCAGGCTTAATGACAGTTACATCATCAGGGCCATGTGCATGACACCACACTCAGCAAGAGACGTGGAAGTGTGACCCGAAGAGAGTCCACACCAAGAATCGGACAAACGGCCAAGTGCAGAAGGAGGAGTCATGAGTTGCCGGGTCGGATAGTAAAGAGAACCGGAGCTACAAAAGTCCTTACATAGCAACAGCAATGGAAAAGGATGATAACCCTAGAAGGAACTGGCAACCGCACTGCGGGAGTCCGAGAGTAAGCCGCACAGCCTGCGCAAACCGAATCTCATGCCTCACGTTTCTCAGCACGTCTATCACTCCTCTGTCACCAACGTCCCAACAGCCCAAGAAGTCCAAGTACACGTATGCAAGTATCTCCCCAAGGGAGATGGAGGTACCTGGGAACTCCCTCCCTCAGGTGATCGACTCAAGATTGAAAACCTACAATCATCAAGGCAAGTCATCACCAGCCATCGTCCAGATTCACCACACAACTGGCTATACTATCACGCCAGTCCCCAAGTGCGTCACACGAAACAACTTCCAGAGCACTGATGGACTGGGGTCCTACACCGTTGCCACAACAGCCGACAAAAGAGACTAGAGACATTTGATCAGGCAACAGTTCAGTGAACTCTCATGTGGGACTCCATCCATGTTCATGACCCAACCCACTATAAGGAACTGTTAGAACTCACCACAGACCATCACCGACGTCAGCAAAGTAGAAGCCATGCAAGACCGCAAGGCGTCTCATCATCAGTGAACTGACGGTATGCAGCAGACATCTCCAAGCCGGCGGTTGTGTCCTGAACCCCTCAGGTTTAATGGGTGCCCTCCGAGATAGTCCTGCTACAAGCAAAGTCACCAGCTCATGTCTGACGTCCTCCTGCCACCTAACTCAGAAGACTAATGGACACTGTGGTATTTAGTTGTCTGTTTAATTCTCTCCACAGGTTGAACTAATTGTTGTTGTTCTTCATTAAAGTTGGGGAGGAATGTAGTGTCCTGCTGGACACGTTCTAGTGTCTCAGCAGACACTGACTTGGTTAGCCACTCCTGTGTGGAGTGGACGCACGTGCACCCACATCCATCCATCACAGGCGACACAAGTGACCTGAGCCTGTTAATAAAAGGGCCCGGGTGCACGTGCTTGTGGCCAGTTAACAGTACACTAAGTATGCCTCTGTGTCCATTATTCATGTAGCATGTGGGCCTGGGGCCCACAACACTACAAACTGGTTCTGCTCTCGGGGAGGCACGAGCTCTTTCTATCAGCGGTACTCGTACTTTCACGGTCCTGCCCCCCTCCTTCATCCCTCTCTCTCTGCTCTCCCCCTCCCTTCCTCTCACTCTCCTTCATTCCACTCTCTCTGCTCTCCCCCTCCCTTCCTCTCACTGTCCTTCATCCCACTCTCTGCTCTCCCCCTCCCTTCCTCTCACTGTCCTTCATTCCACTCTCTCTGCTCTCCCCCTCCCTTCCTCTCACTGTCCTTCATCCCACTCTCTCTGCTCTCCCCCTCCCTTCCTCTCACTGTCCTTCATCCCTCTCTCTCTGCTCTCCCGTCCCTTCCTCTCACTGTCCTTCATCCCTCTCTCTGTTCTCCCCTCCCTTCCTCTCACTGTCCTTCATCCCTCTCTCTGTTCTCCCCTCCCTTCCTCTCACTGTCCTTCATCCCTCTCTCTCCTCTCCCCTCCCTTCCTCTCACTGTCGTCCTCCCACTCTCTTTCTCTCTCCCTCCCTTCCTCTCACTGTCCTTCATCCCTTTCTCTGTTCCCCCCTCCCTTCCTCTCACTGTCCTTCACCCCTCTCTCTCCTCTCCCTTCCTCTCACTGTCCTTCATCCAACTCTCTCTGCTCTCCCCCTCCCTTCCTCTCACTGTCCTTCATCCCTCTCTCTCCTCTCCCTTCCTCTCACTGTCCTTCATCCCTCTCTCTGCTCTCCCCTCCCTTCCTCTCACTGTCCTTCATCCCTCTCTCTCTGCTCTCCCCTCCCTTCCTCTCACTGTCCTTCATCCCTCTCTCTGCTCTCCCCCTCCCTTCCTCTCACTGTCCTTCATCCCACTCTCTCTGCTCTCCCCCTCCCTTCCTCTCACTGTCCTTCATCCCTCTCTCTCTGCTCCCCCCTCCCTTCCTCTCACTGTCCTTCATCCCACTCTCTCTGCTCTCCCCCGCCCTTCCTCTCACTGTCCTTCATCCCACTCTCTCTGCTCCCCCCTCCCTTCCTCTCACTGTCCTTCATCCCTCTCTTTCTGCTCCCCCCACCTTCCTCTCACTGTCCTTCATCCCTCTCTCTCTGCTCTCCCCTCCCTTCCTCTCACTGTCCTTCATCCCTCTCTCTCTGCTCCCCCCTCCCTTCCTCTCACTGTCCTTCCTCCCACTCTCTCTGCTTTCCCCTCCCTTCCTCTCACTGTCCTTCATCCCACTCTCTGCTCTCCCCTCCCTTCCTCTCACTGTCCTTCATCCCTCACTCTGCTCTTCTCCTCCCTTCCTCTCACTGTCCTTCATCCCACTCTCTCTGCTCTCCCCCTCCCTTCCTCTCACTGCCCTTCATCCCTCTCTCTGCTCTCCCCCTCCCTTCCTCTCACTGCCCTTCATCCCACTCTCTGCTCTCCCCTCCCTTCCTCTCACTGTCCTTCATCCCACTCTCTCTGCTCTCCCCCTCCCTTCCTCTCACTGTCCTTCATCCCACTCTCTCTGCTCTCCCCCTCCCTTCCTCTCACTGCCCTTCATCCCTCTCTCTGCTCTCCCCCTCCCTTCCTCTCACTGTCCTTCATCCCACTCTCTGCTCTCCCCTCCCTTCCTCTCACTGTCCTTCATCCCTCACTCTGCTCTCCTCCTCCCTTCCTCTCACTGTCCTTCATCCCACTCTCTCTGCTCTCCCCCTCCCTTCCTCTCACTGCCCTTCATCCCTCTCTCTGCTCTCCCCCTCCCTTCCTCTCACTGTCCTTCATCCCACTCTCTCTGCTCTCCCCTCCCTTCCTCTCACTGTCCTTCATCCCACTCTCTCTGCTCTCCCCTCCCTTCCTCTCACTGTCCTTCATCCCACTCTCTCTGTTCTCCCCTCCCTTCCTCTCACTGTCCTTCATCCCCTCTCTGCTCTCCCCCTCCCTTCCTCTCACTCTCCTTCATCCCACTCTCTTTGCTCTCCCCCTCCCTTCCTCTCACTGTCCTTCATCCCACTCTCTCTGCTCTCCCCCTCCCTTCCTCTCACTGTCCTTCATCCCACTCTCTCTGCTCCCCCCTCCCTTCCTCTCACTGTCCTTCCTCCCACTCTCTCTGCTCTCCCCTCCCTTCCTCTCACTGTCCTTCATCCCTCTCTCTCTGCTCTCCCCTCCCTTCCTCTCACTGTCCTTCATCCCTCTCTCTGCTCTCCCCCTCCCTTCCTCTCACTGTCCTTCATCCCACTCTCTCTGCTCTCCCCCTCCCTTCCTCTCACTGTCCTTCATCCCTCTCTCTCTGCTCCCCCCTCCCTTCCTCTCACTGTCCTTCATCCCACTCTCTCTGCTCTCCCCCGCCCTTCCTCTCACTGTCCTTCATCCCACTCTCTCTGCTCCCCCCTCCCTTCCTCTCACTGTCCTTCATCCCTCTCTTTCTGCTCCCCCCACCTTCCTCTCACTGTCCTTCATCCCTCTCTCTCTGCTCTCCCCTCCCTTCCTCTCACTGTCCTTCATCCCTCTCTCTCTGCTCCCCCCTCCCTTCCTCTCACTGTCCTTCCTCCCACTCTCTCTGCTTTCCCCTCCCTTCCTCTCACTGTCCTTCATCCCACTCTCTGCTCTCCCCTCCCTTCCTCTCACTGTCCTTCATCCCTCACTCTGCTCTTCTCCTCCCTTCCTCTCACTGTCCTTCATCCCACTCTCTCTGCTCTCCCCCTCCCTTCCTCTCACTGCCCTTCATCCCTCTCTCTGCTCTCCCCCTCCCTTCCTCTCACTGCCCTTCATCCCACTCTCTGCTCTCCCCTCCCTTCCTCTCACTGTCCTTCATCCCACTCTCTCTGCTCTCCCCCTCCCTTCCTCTCACTGTCCTTCATCCCACTCTCTCTGCTCTCCCCCTCCCTTCCTCTCACTGCCCTTCATCCCTCTCTCTGCTCTCCCCCTCCCTTCCTCTCACTGTCCTTCATCCCACTCTCTGCTCTCCCCTCCCTTCCTCTCACTGTCCTTCATCCCTCACTCTGCTCTCCTCCTCCCTTCCTCTCACTGTCCTTCATCCCACTCTCTCTGCTCTCCCCCTCCCTTCCTCTCACTGCCCTTCATCCCTCTCTCTGCTCTCCCCCTCCCTTCCTCTCACTGTCCTTCATCCCACTCTCTCTGCTCTCCCCTCCCTTCCTCTCACTGTCCTTCATCCCACTCTCTCTGCTCTCCCCTCCCTTCCTCTCACTGTCCTTCATCCCACTCTCTCTGTTCTCCCCTCCCTTCCTCTCACTGTCCTTCATCCCCTCTCTGCTCTCCCCCTCCCTTCCTCTCACTCTCCTTCATCCCACTCTCTTTGCTCTCCCCCTCCCTTCCTCTCACTGTCCTTCATCCCACTCTCTCTGCTCTCCCCCTCCCTTCCTCTCACTGTCCTTCATCCCACTCTCTCTGCTCTCCCCCTCCCTTCCTCTCACTGTCCTTCATCCCACTCTCTGCTCTCCCCCTCCCTTCCTCCCACTGTCCTTCCTCCCTCTCTCTGCTCTCCCCCTCCCTTCCTCTCACTGCCCTTCATCCCACTCTCTGCTCTCCCCCTCCCTTCCTTTCACTGTCCTTCATCCCACTCTCTCTGCTCTCCCCCTCCCTTCCTCTCACTGTCCTTCATCCCACTCTCTGCTCTCCCCCTCCCTTCCTCTCACTGTCCTTCATCCAACTCTCTGCTCTCCCCCTCCCTTCCTCTCACTGTCCTTCATCCCACTCTCTCTGCTCTACCCTCCCTTCCTCTCACTCTCCTTCATCCCACTCTCTGCTCTTCCTCTCTTCCTCTCACTGTCCTTCATCCCACTCTCTCTGCTCTACCCTCCCTTCCTCTCACTGTCCTTCATCCCTCTCTCTGCTCTCCCCCTCCCTTCCTCTCACTGTCCTCCATCCCTCTCTCTCCACTCCCCCTCCCTTCCTCTCACTGTCCTTCATCCCACTCTCTGCTCTCCCCTCCCTTCCTGTCACTGTCCTTCATCCCTCTCTCTCCACTCCCCCTCCCTTCCTCTCACTGTCCTTCATCCCACTCTCTGCTCTCCCCTCCCTTCCTCTCACTGTCCTTCATCCCACTCTCTGCTCTTCCTCTCTTCCTCTCACTGTCCTTCATCCCACTCTCTCTGCTCTCCCCTCCCTTCATCTCACTGTCCTTCATCCCTCTCTCTGCTCTCCCCTCCCTCCCTCTCACTGTCCTTCATCCCACTCTCTCTGCTCTCCCCCTCCCTTCCTCTCACTGTCCTTCATCCCTCTCTCTCTGCTCTCCTCTTCCCTTCCTCTCACTGTCCTTCATCCCACTCTCTCTGCTCTCCCCCTCCCTTCCTCTCACTGTCCTTCATCCCTCTCTCTGCTCTCCCCTCCCTTCCTCTCACTGTCCTTCATCCCACTCTCTGCTCTCTCCCTCCCTTCCTCTCACTGTCCTTCATCCCACTCTCTCTGCTCTCCCCCTCCCTTCCTCTCACTGTCCTTCATCCCACTCTCTCTGCTCTCCCCCTCCCTTCCTATCACTGTCCTTCATCCCACTCTCTCTGCTCTCCCCCTACCTTCCTCTCACTGTCCTTCATCCCACTCTCTCTGCTCTCCCCCTCCCTTCCTCTCACTGTCCTTCATCCCACTCTCTCTGCTCTCCCCCTCCCTTCCTCTCACTGTCCTTCATCCCACTCTCGCTGCTCTCCCCCTCCCTTCCTCTCACTGCCCTTCATCCCTCTCTCTGCTCTCTCACTCACTTCCTCTCACTGTCCTTCATCCCACTCTCTCTGCTCCCCCTCCCTCTTACTGTCCTTTACCCCACTCTCTGCTCTCCCCCTCCCTTCCTCTCACTGTCCTTCATCCCTCTCTCTCTGCTCTCCCCTCCCTTCCTTTCACTGTCCTTCATCCCACTCTCTCTGCTCTCCCCCTCCCTTCCTCTCACTGTCCTTCGTCCCACTCTCTCTGCTCTCCCCTCCCTTCCTCTCACTGTCCTTCATCCCACTCTCTGCTCTCCCCTCCCTTCCCCTCACTGTCCTTCATCTCACTCTCTCTCCTCTCCCCTCCCTTCGTCTCACTGTCCTTCATCCCTCTCTCTCTGCTCCCCCTCCCTTCCTCTCACTGTCCTTCCTCCCACTCTCTCTGCTTTCCCCTCCCTTCCTCTCACTGTCCTTCATCCCACTCTCTGCTCTCCCCTTCCGTTCCTCTCACTGTCCTGCATCCCTCACTCTCTGCTTTCCCCTCCCTTCCTCTCACTGTCCTTCATCCCACTCTCTGCTCTCCCCCTCCCTTCCTCTCTCTGTCCTTCATCCCTCTCTCTGCTCTCCCCCTCCCTCCCTCTCACTGTCCTTCATCCCACTCTCTCTGCTCTCCCCTCCCTTCCTCTCACTGTCCTTCATCCCTCTCTCTGCTCTCCCGTCCCTTCCTCTCACTGTCCTTCATCCCACTCTCTCTGCTCTCCCCCTCCCTTCCTCTCACTGTCCTTCATCCCTCTCTCTCTGCTCCCCCCTCCCTTCCTCTCACTGTCCTTCATCCCACTCTCTCTGCTCTCCCCCGCCCTTCCTCTCACTGTCCTTCATCCCACTCTCTCTGCTCCCCCCTCCCTTCCTCTCACTGTCCTTCATCCCTCTCTCTCTGCTCCCCCCTACCTTCCTCTCACTGTCCTTCATCCATCTCTCTCTGCTCTCCCCTCCCTTCCTCTCACTGTCCTTCATCCCTCTCTCTCTGCTCCCCCCTCCCTTCCTCTCACTGTCCTTCCTCCCACTCTCTCTGCTTTCCCCTCCCTTCCTCTCACTGTCCTTCATCCCACTCTCTGCTCTCCCCTCCCTTCCTCTCACTGTCCTTCATCCCTCACTCTGCTCTCCTCCTCCCTTCCTCTCACTGTCCTTCATCCCACTCTCTCTGCTCTCCCCCTCCCTTCCTCTCACTGCCCTTCATCCCTCTCTCTGCTCTCCCCCTCCCTTCCTCTCACTGCCCTTCATCCCACTCTCTGCTCTCCCCTCCCTTCCTCTCACTGTCCTTCATCCCACTCTCTCTGCTCTCCCCCTCCCTTCCTCTCACTGTCCTTCATCCCACTCTCTCTGCTCTCCCCCTCCCTTCCTCTCACTGCCCTTCATCCCTCTCTCTGCTCTCCCCCTCCCTTCCTCTCACTGCCCTTCATCCCACTCTGTGCTCTCCCCCTCCCTTCCTCTCACTGTCCCTCATCCCTCTCTCTCTGCTCTCCCCTCCCTTCCTTTCACTGTCCTTCATCCCACTCTCTCTGCTCTCCCCCTCCCTTCCTCTCACTGTCCTTCGTCCCACTCTCTCTGCTCTCCCCTCCCTTCCTCTCACTGTCCTTCATCCCACTCTCTGCTCTCCCCTCCCTTCCCCTCACTGTCCTTCATCTCACTCTCTCTCCTCTCCCCTCCCTTCGTCTCACTGTCCTTCATCCCTCTCTCTCTGCTCCCCCCTCCCTTCCTCTCACTGTCCTTCCTCCCACTCTCTCTGCTTTCCCCTCCCTTCCTCTCACTGTCCTTCATCCCACTCTCTGCTCTCCCCTTCCGTTCCTCTCACTGTCCTGCATCCCTCACTCTCTGCTTTCCGCTCCCTTCCTCTCACTGTCCTTCATCCCACTCTCTGCTCTCCCCCTCCCTTCCTCTCTCTGTCCTTCATCCCTCTCTCTGCTCTCCCCCTCCCTCCCTCTCACTGTCCTTCATCCCACTCTCTCTGCTCTCCCCTCCCTTCCTCTCACTGTCCTTCATCCCACTCTCTGCTCTCCCCTCCCTTCCTCTCACTGTCCTTCCTCCCGCTCTCTCTGATTTCCCCTCCCTTCCTCTCACTGTCCTTCATCCCACTCTCTGCTCTCCCCTCCCTTCCTCTCACTGTCCTTCCTCCCACTCTCTCTGCTTTCCCCTCCCTTCCTCTCACTGTCCTTCATCCCTCACTCTCTGCTTTCCCCTCCCTTCCTCTCACTGTCCTTCATCCCACTCTCTGCTCTCCCCCTCCCTTCCTCTCTCTGTCCTTCATCCCTCTCTCTGCTCTCCCCCTCCCTCCCTCTCACTGTCCTTCATCCCACTCTCTCTGCTCTCCCCTCCCTTCCTCTCACTGTCCTTCATCCCACTCTCTGCTCTCCCCTCCCTTCCTCTCACTGTCCTTCCTCCCTCTCTCTCTGCTTTCCCCTCCCTTCCTCTCACTGTCCTTCATCCCACTCTCTGCTCTCCCCTCCCTTCCTCTCACTGTCCTTCCTCCCACTCTCTCTGCTTTCCCCTCCCTTCCTCTCACTGTCCTTCATCCCACTCTCTCTGCTCTCCCCCTCCCTTCCTCTCACTATCCTTCGTACCACTCTCTCTGCTCTCCCCTCCCCTTACCCTCACTGTCCTTCATCTCCCTCTCTCTGCTCTCCCGCTTCCTTCCTCTCGCTGTCCTTCATCCCACTCTCTCTGCTCTCCCCCTCCGTTCCTCTCACTGTCCTTCATCCCTCTCTCTGCTCTCCCCCTCCCTTCATCTCTCTGTCCTTCATCCCACTCTCTGCTCTCCCCTCCCTTCCTCTCACTGTCCTTCATCCCTCTCTCTGCTCTCCCCCTCCCTTCCTCTCACTGCCCTTCATCTCACTCTCTCTGCTCTCCCCCTCCCTTCCTCTCACTGCCCTTCATCCCTCTCTCTGCTCTCCCCCTCCCTTCCTCTCACTGCCCTTCATCCCTCTCTCTGCTCTCCCCCTCCCTTCCTCTCACTGTCCTTCATCCCTCTCTCTGCTCTCCCCCTCCCTCCCTCTCACTGTCCTTCATCCCACTCTCTCTGCTCTCCCCTCCCTTCCTCTCACTGTCCTTCATCCCACTCTCTCTGCTCTCCCCCTCACTTCCTCTCACTGTCCTTCATCCCACTCTCTCTGCTCTCCCCTCCCTTCCTCTCACTGTCCTTCATCCCACTCTCTCTGCTCTCCCCTCCCTTCCTCTCACTGTCCTTCATCCCACTCTCTCTGTTCTCCCCTCCCTTCCTCTCACTGTCCTTCATCCCCTCTCTGCTCTCCCCCTCCCTTCCTCTCACTCTCCTTCATCCCACTCTCTTTGCTCTCCCCCTCCCTTCCTCTCACTGTCCTTCATCCCACTCTCTCTGCTCTCCCCCTCCCTTCCTCTCACTGTCCTTCATCCCACTCTCTCTGCTCTCCCCCTCCCTTCCTCTCACTGTCCTTCATCCCACTCTCTGCTCTCCCCCTCCCTTCCTCCCACTGTCCTTCCTCCCTCTCTCTGCTCTCCCCCTCCCTTCCTCTCACTGCCCTTCATCCCACTCTCTGCTCTCCCCCTCCCTTCCTCTCACTGTCCTTCATCCCACTCTCTCTGCTCTCCCCCTCCCTTCCTCTCACTGTCCTTCATCCCACTCTCTGCTCTCCCCCTCCCTTCCTCTCACTGTCCTTCATCCCACTCTCTGCTCTCCCCCTCCCTTCCTCTCACTGTCCTTCATCCCACTCTCTCTGCTCTACCCTCCCTTCCTCTCACTCTCCTTCATCCCACTCTCTGCTCTTCCTCTCTTCCTCTCACTGTCCTTCATCCCACTCTCTCTGCTCTACCCTCCCTTCCTCTCACTGTCCTTCATCCCTCTCTCTGCTCTCCCCCTCCCTTCCTCTCACTGTCCTCCATCCCTCTCTCTCCACTCCCCCTCCCTTCCTCTCACTGTCCTTCATCCCACTCTCTGCTCTCCCCTCCCTTCCTGTCACTGTCCTTCATCCCTCTCTCTTCACTCCCCCTCCCTTCCTCTCACTGTCCTTCATCCCACTCTCTGCTCTCCCCTCCCTTCCTCTCACTGTCCTTCATCCCACTCTCTGCTCTTCCTCTCTTCCTCTCACTGTCCTTCATCCCACTCTCTCTGCTCTCCCCTCCCTTCATCTGACTGTCCTTCATCCCTCTCTCTGCTCTCCCCTCCCTCCCTCTCACTGTCCTTCATCCCACTCTCTCTGCTCTCCCCCTCCCTTCCTCTCACTGTCCTTCATCCCTCTCTCTCTGCTCTCCTCTTCCCTTCCTCTCACTGTCCTTCATCCCACTCTCTCTGCTCTCCCCCTCCCTTCCTCTCACTGTCCTTCATCCCTCTCTCTGCTCTCCCCTCCCTTCCTCTCACTGTCCTTCATCCCACTCTCTGCTCTCTCCCTCCCTTCCTCTCACTGTCCTTCATCCCACTCTCTCTGCTCTCCCCCTCCCTTCCTCTCACTGTCCTTCATCCCACTCTCTCTGCTCTCCCCCTCCCTTCCTATCACTGTCCTTCATCCCACTCTCTCTGCTCTCCCCCTACCTTCCTCTCACTGTCCTTCATCCCACTCTCTCTGCTCTCCCCCTCCCTTCCTCTCACTGTCCTTCATCCCACTCTCTCTGCTCTCCCCCTCCCTTCCTCTCACTGTCCTTCATCCCACTCTCGCTGCTCTCCCCCTCCCTTCCTCTCACTGCCCTTCATCCCTCTCTCTGCTCTCTCACTCACTTCCTCTCACTGTCCTTCATCCCACTCTCTCTGCTCCCCCTCCCTCTTACTGTCCTTTACCCCACTCTCTCTGCTCTCCCCCTCCCTTCCTCTCACTGTCCTTCATCCCTCTCTCTGCTCTCCCCTCCCTTCCTCTCACTCTCCTTCATCCCACTCTCTGCTCTCTCACTCACTTCCTCTCACTGTCCTTCATCCCTCTCTCTGCTCTCCCCCTACCTTCCTCTCACTGTCCTTCATCCCACTCTCTCTGCTCTCCCCCGCCCTTCCTCTCACTGTCCTTCATCCCACTCTCTCTGCTCTCCCCCTACCTTCCTCTCACTGTCCTTCATCCCACTCTCTCTGCTCTACCCTCCCTTCCTCTCACTGTCCTTCATCCCTCTCTCTGCTCTCCCCCTCCCTTCCTCTCACTGTCCTTCATCCCTCTCTCTGCTCTCCCCCATCCCTTCCTCTCACTGTCCTTCATCTCACTCTCTCTCCGCTCCCCTCCCTTCGTCTCACTGTCCTTCATCCCACTCTCTGCTCTCCCCTCCCTTCCTCTCACTGTCCTTCATCCCACTCTCTCTGCTCTACCCTCCCTTCCTCTCACTGTCCTTCATCCCACTCTCTACTCTCCCCTCCCTTCCTCTCACTGTCCTTCATCCCAATCTCTGCTCTCCCCTCCCTTCCTCTCACTGTCCTTCATCCCACTCTCTCTGCTCTCCCCCTCCCTTCCTCTCACTGTCCTTCATCCCACTCTCTGCTCTCCCCCTCCCTTCCTCTCACAGTCCTTCATCCCTCTCTCTGCTCTCCCCTCCCTTCCTCTCACTGTCCTTCATCCCTCTCTCTACTCTCCCCCTCCCTTCCTCTCACTGGCCTTCATCCCACTCTCTCTGCTCTCCCCTCTCTTCAACTCACTGTCCTTCATCCCACTCTCTGCTCTCCCCTCCCTTCCTCTCACTGTCCTTCATCCCACTCTCTGCTCTCTCCCTCCCTTCCTCTCACAGTCCATCATCCCTCTCTCTCTGCTCTCCCCTCCCTTCCTCTCACTGTCCTTCATCCCACTCTCTGCTCTCTCCCTCCCTTCCTCTCACAGTCCTTCATCCCTCTCTCTCGGCTCTCCCCTCCCTTCCTCTAACTGTCCTTCATCCCACTCTCTGCTCTTCCTCTCTTCCTCTCACTGTCCTTCATCCCTCTCTCTGCTCTCCCCCTCCCTTCCTCTCACTGTCCTTCATCCCTCTCTCTGCTCTCTCCTCCCTTCCTCTCACTGTCCTCCATCCCACTCTCTGCTCTCCCCTTCCCTTCCTCTCACTGTCCTTCATCCCACTCTCTGCTCTCCCCCTCCGTTCCTCTCAGTCCTTCATCCCACTCTCTCTGCTCTCCCCTCCCTTCCTGTCACTGTCCTTCATCCCACTCTCTCTGCTCTCCCCCTCCCTTCCTCTCACTGTCCTTCATCCCTCTCTCTGCTCTCCCGCTCCCTTCCTCTCACTGTCCTTCATCCCACTCTCTCTGCTCTCCCCTCCCTTCCTCTCGCTGTCCTTCATCCCACTCTCTCTGCTCTCCCCCTCCCTTCCTCTCACTGTCCTTCATCCCTCTCTCTGCTTTCCCCTCCCTTCCTCTCACTGTCCTTCATCCCACTCTCTGCTCTCCCCCTCCCTTCCTCTCACTGTCCTTCATCCCACTCTCTCTGCTCTCCCCCTCCCTTCCTCTCACTGTCCTTCATCCCTCTCTCTGCTTTCCCCTCCCTTCCTCTCGCTGTCCTTCATCCCACTCTCTCTGCTCTCCCTCTCCCTTCCTCTCTCTGTCCTTCATCCCTCTCTCTGCTCTCCCCCTCCCTCCCTCTCACTGTCCTTCATCCCACTCTCTCTGCTCTCCCCTCCCTTCCTCTCACTGTCCTTCATCCCACTCTCTGCTCTCCCCTCCCTTCCTCTCACTGTCCTTCCTCCCACTCTCTCTGCTTTCCCCTCCCTTCCTCTCACTGTCCTTCATCCCACTCTCTCTGCTCTCCCCTCCCTTCCTCTCACTGTCCTTCATCCCACTCTCTGCTCTCCCCTCCCTTCCTCTCACTGTCCTTCCTCCCACTCTCTCTGCTTTCCCCTCCGTTCCTCTCACTGTCCTTCATCCCTCTCTCTGCTCTCCCCTCGCTTCCTCTCACTGTCCTTCATCCCACTCTCTGCTCTCCATCTCCCTTCCTCTCTCTGTCCTTCATCCCTCTCTCTGCTCTCTCCCCCTCCCTTCCTCTCACTGTCCTTCATCCCACTCTCTCTGCTCTCCCCCTTCCTTCCTCTCGCTGTCCTTCATCCCACTCTGTGCTTTCCCCTTCCTTCCTCTCACTGTCCATCATCCCAGTCTCTGCTCCCCCCCTCCCTTCCTCTTACTGTCCTTCATCCCTCTCTCTCCTCTCCCCTCCCTTCCTCTCACTGTCCTTCATCCCACTCTCTCTGCTCTCCCCCTCCCTTCCTCTCACTGTCCTTCATCCCTCTCTCTGCTCTCCCCTCCCTTCCTCTCACTGTCCTTCATCTCACTCTCTCTCCTCTCCCCTCCCTTCCTCTCACTGTCCTTCATCCCTCTCTCTGCTCTCCCCTCCCTTCCTCTCACTGTCCTTCATCTCACTCTCTCTCCTCTCCCCTCCCTTCCTCTCACTGTCCTTCATCCCACTCTCTGCTCTCCCCTCCTTCCTCTCACTGTCCTTCACCCCACTCTCTGCTCTCCCCTCCCTTCCTCTCACTGTCCTTCATCCCACTCTCTACTCTCCCCTCCCTTCGTCTCACTGTCCTTCATCCCACTCTCTGCTCTCCCCTCCCTTCCTCTCACTGTCCTTCATCCCACTCTCTCTGCTCTACCCTCCCTTCCTCTCACTGTCCTTCATCCCACTCTCTACTCTCCCCTCCCTTCCTCTCACTGTCCTTCATCCCAATCTCTGCTCTCCCCTCCCTTCCTCTCACTGTCCTTCATCCCACTCTCTCTGCTCTCCCCCTCCCTTCCTCTCACTGTCCTTCATCCCACTCTCTGCTCTCCCCCTCCCTTCCTCTCACAGTCCTTCATCCCTCTCTCTGCTCTCCCCTCCCTTCCTCTCACTGTCCTTCATCCCTCTCTCTGCTCTCCCCCTCCCTTCCTCTCACTGGCCTTCATCCCACTCTCTCTGCTCTCCCCTCTCTTCAACTCACTGTCCTTCATCCCACTCTCTGCTCTCCCCTCCCTTCCTCTCACTGTCCTTCATCCCACTCTCTGCTCTCTCCCTCCCTTCCTCTCACAGTCCATCATCCCTCTCTCTCTGCTCTCCCCTCCCTTCCTCTCACTGTCCTTCATCCCACTCTCTGCTCTCTCCCTCCCTTCCTCTCACAGTCCTTCATCCCTCTCTCTCTGCTCTCCCCTCCCTTCCTCTAACTGTCCTTCATCCCACTCTCTGCTCTTCCTCTCTTCCTCTCACTGTCCTTCATCCCTCTCTCTGCTCTCCCCCTCCCTTCCTCTCACTGTCCTTCATCCCTCTCTCTGCTCTCTCCTCCCTTCCTCTCACTGTCCTCCATCCCACTCTCTGCTCTCCCCTTCCCTTCCTCTCACTGTCCTTCATCCCACTCTCTGCTCTCCCCCTCCGTTCCTCTCAGTCCTTCATCCCACTCTCTCTGCTCTCCCCTCCCTTCCTGTCACTGTCCTTCATCCCACTCTCTCTGCTCTCCCCCTCCCTTCCTCTCACTGTCCTTCATCCCTCTCTCTGCTCTCCCCCTCCCTTCCTCTCACTGTCCTTCATCCCACTCTCTCTGCTCTCCCCTCCCTTCCTCTCGCTGTCCTTCATCCCACTCTCTCTGCTCTCCCCCTCCCTTCCTCTCACTGTCCTTCATCCCTCTCTCTGCTTTCCCCTCCCTTCCTCTCACTGTCCTTCATCCCACTCTCTGCTCTCCCCCTCCCTTCCTCTCACTGTCCTTCATCCCACTCTCTCTGCTCTCCCCCTCCCTTCCTCTCACTGTCCTTCATCCCTCTCTCTGCTTTCCCCTCCCTTCCTCTCGCTGTCCTTCATCCCACTCTCTCTGCTCTCCCCCTCCCTTCCTCTCTCTGTCCTTCATCCCTCTCTCTGCTCTCCCCCTCCCTCCCTCTCACTGTCCTTCATCCCACTCTCTCTGCTCTCCCCTCCCTTCCTCTCACTGTCCTTCATCCCACTCTCTGCTCTCCCCTCCCTTCCTCTCACTGTCCTTCCTCCCACTCTCTCTGCTTTCCCCTCCCTTCCTCTCACTGTCCTTCATCCCACTCTCTCTGCTCTCCCCTCCCTTCCTCTCACTGTCCTTCATCCCACTCTCTGCTCTCCACTCCCTTCCTCTCACTGTCCTTCCTCCCACTCTCTCTGCTTTCCCCTCCGTTCCTCTCACTGTCCTTCATCCCTCTCTCTGCTCTCCCCTCGCTTCCTCTCACTGTCCTTCATCCCACTCTCTGCTCTCCATCTCCCTTCCTCTCTCTGTCCTTCATCCCTCTCTCTGCTCTCTCCCCCTCCCTTCCTCTCACTGTCCTTCATCCCACTCTCTCTGCTCTCCCCCTTCCTTCCTCTCGCTGTCCTTCATCCCACTCTGTGCTTTCCCCTTCCTTCCTCTCACTGTCCATCATCCCAGTCTCTGCTCCCCCCCTCCCTTCCTCTTACTGTCCTTCATCCCTCTCTCTCCTCTCCCCTCCCTTCCTCTCACTGTCCTTCATCCCACTCTCTCTGCTCTCCCCCTCCCTTCCTCTCACTGTCCTTCATCCCTCTCTCTGCTCTCCCCTCCCTTCCTCTCACTGTCCTTCATCTCACTCTCTCTCCTCTCCCCTCCCTTCCTCTCACTGTCCTTCATCCCTCTCTCTGCTCTCCCCTCCCTTCCTCTCACTGTCCTTCATCTCACTCTCTCTCCTCTCCCCTCCCTTCCTCTCACTGTCCTTCATCCCACTCTCTGCTCTCCCCTCCCTTCCTCTCACTGTCCTTCATCCCACTCTCTGCTCTCCCCTCCCTTCCTGTCACTGCCCTTCATCCCACTCTCTCTGCTCTCCTCCTCCCTTCCTCTCACTGCCCTTCATCCCACTCTCTCTGCTCTCCCCCTCCCTTCCTCTCACTGTCCTTCATCCCTCTCTCTGCTCTCCCCTCCCTTCCTCTCACTGTCCATCATCCCACTCTCTCTGCTCTCCCCCTCCCTTCCTCTCACTGTCCTTCATCTCACTCTCTCTCCTCTCCCCTCCCTTCCTCTCGCTGTCCTTCATCCCACTCTCTGCTCTCCCCTCCCTTCCTCTCACTGTCCTTCATCCCACTCTCTGTTCTCCCCTCCCTTCCTCTCACTGTCCTTCATCCCACTCTCTCTGCTCTACCCTCTCTTCCTCTCACTGTCCTTCATCCCACTCTCTGCTCTCCCCTCCCTTCCTCTCACTGTCCTTCATCCCACTCTCTGCTCTCCCCTCCCTTCCTCTCACTGTCCTTCATCCCACTCTCTCTGCTCTACCCTCCCTTCCTCTCACTGTCCTTCATCCCACTCTCTGCTCTCCCCTCCCTTCCTCTCACTGTCCTTCATCCCTCTCTCTGCTCTCTCCCCCTCCCTTCCTCTCACTGTCCTTCATCCCACTCTCTCTGCTCTCCCCCTCCCTTCCTCTCACTGTCCTTCATCTCACTCTCTCTCCTCTCCCCTCCCTTCCTCTCGCTGTCCTTCATCCCACTCTCCGCTCTCCCCTCCCTTACTCCCACTGTCCTTCATCCCACTCTCTGCTCTCCCCTCCCTTCCTCTCACTGTCCTTCATCCCACTCTCTCTGCTCTACCCTCCCTTCCTCTCACTGTCCTTCATCCCACTCTCTCTGCTCTCCCCCTCCCTTCCCCTCGCTGTCCTTCATCCCACTCTCTCTGCTCTCCCCCTCCGTTCCTCTCACTGTCCTTCATCCCTCTCTCTGCTCTCCCCCTCCCTTCCTCTCTCTGTCCTTCATCCCTCTCTCTGCTCTCCCCCTCCCTCCCTCTCACTGTCCTTCATCCCACTCTCTGCTCGACCCTCCCATCCTCTCACTGTCCATCATCCCACTCTCTGCTCTCCCCCTCCGTTCCTCTCACTGTCCTTCATCTCACTCTCTCTGCTCTCCCCTCCCTTCCTCTCACTGTCCTTCATCCCACTCTCTGCTCTCTCCCTCCCTTCCTCTCACTCTCCTTCATCCCTCTCTCTTTGCTCTCCCCTCCCTTCCTCTCGCTGTCCTTCATCCCACTCTCTGCTCTCCCCTCCCTTCCTCTAACTGTCCTTCATACCACTCTCTCTGCTCTACCCTCCCTTCCTCTCACTGTCCTTCATCCCACTCTCTGCTCTCCCCTCCCTTCCTCTCACTGTCCTTCATCCCACTCTCTGCTCTCCCCTCCCTTCCTCTCACTGTCCTTCATCCCACTCTCTCTGCTCTACCCTCCCTTCCTCTCACTGTCCTTCATCCCACTCTCTGCTCTCCCCTCCCTTCCTCTCACTGTCCTTCATCCCACTCTCTGCTCTCCCCTCCCTTCCTCTCACTGTCCTTCATCCCACTCTCTCTGCTCTCCCCCTCCCTTCCTCTCGCTGTCCTTCATCCCACTCTCTCTGCTCTCCCCCTCCGTTCCTCTCACTGTCCTTCATCCCTCTCGCTGCTCTCCCCCTCCCTTCCTCTCTCTGTCCTTCATCACTCTCTCTGCTCTCCCCCTCCCTCCCTCTCACTGTCCTTCATCCCACTCTCTGCTCTCCCCTCCCTTCCTCTCACTCTTCTTCATCCCTCTCTCTGCTCTCCCCTCGCTTCCTCTCACTGTCCTTCATCGCTCTCTCTCTGCTCTCCCCTCCCTTCCTCTCACTGTCCTTCATCCCACTCTCTGCTCTCCCCCTCCCTTCCTCTCACTGTCCTTCATCCCGCTCTCTCTCCTCTCCCCTCCCTTCGTCTCACTGTCCTTCATCCCTCCCTCTGCTCTCCTCCTCCCTTCCTCTCACTGTCCTTCATCCCACTCTCTCTGCTCTCCCCCTCCCTTCCTCTCACTGTCCTTCATCCCTCCCTCTGCTCTCCTCCTCCCTTCCTCTCACTGCCCTTCATCCCACTCTCTCTGCTCTCCCCCTCCCTTCCTCTCACTGTCCTTCATCCCTCTCTCTGCTCTCCCCCTCCCTTCCTCTCACTGCCCTTCATCCCACTCTCTCTGCTCTCCCCCTCCCTTCCTCTCACTGTCCTTCATCCCACTCTCTGCTCTCCCCTCCCTTCCTCTCACTGTCCTTCATCCCTCTCTCTGCTCTCCCCTCGCTTCCTCTCACTGTCCTTCATCCCACTCTCTGCTCTCCCCTCGCTTCCTCTCACTGTCCTTCATCCCACTCTCTGCTCTCCATCTCCCTTCCTCTCACTGTCCTTCATCCCACTCTCTGCTCTCCCCTCGCTTCCTCTCACTGTCCTTCATCCCACTCTCTGCTCTCCCCTCCCTTCCTCTCACTGTCCTTCATCCCACTCTCTGCTCTCCCCCTCCCTTCCTCTCACTGTCCTTCATCCCACTCTCTCTCCTCTCCCCTCCCTTCGTCTCACTGTCCTTCATCCCTCCCTCTGCTCTCCTCCTCCCTTCCTCTCACTGTCCTTCATCCCACTCTCTCTGCTCTCCCCCTCCCTTCCTCTCACTGTCCTTCATCCCTCCCTCTGCTCTCCTCCTCCCTTCCTCTCACTGCCCTTCATCCCACTCTCTCTGCTCTCCCCCTCCCTTCCTCTCACTGTCCTTCATCCCTCTCTCTGTTCTCCCCCTCCCTTCCTCTCACTGCCCTTCATCCCACTCTCTCTGCTCTCCCCCTCCCTTCCTCTCACTGTCCTTCATCCCTCTCTCTGCTCTCCCCCTCCCTTCCTCTCTCTGTCATTCATCCCACTCTCTGCTCTCCCCTCCCTTCCTCTCACTGTCCTTCATCCCACTCTCTCTGCTCTCCCCTCCCCTTACCCTCACTGTCCTTCATCCCTCTCTCTGCTCTCCCCCTCCCTTCCTCTCACTGTCCTTCATCCCACTCTCTCTGCTCTCCCCTCCCCTTACCCTCACTGTCCTTCATCCCTCTCTCTGCTCTCCCCTCGCTTCCTCTCACTGTCCTTCATCCCACTCTCTGCTCTCCCCTCGCTTCCTCTCACTGTCCTTCATCCCACTCTCTGCTCTCCCCTCGCTTCCTCTCACTGTCCTTCATCCCACTCTCTGCTCTCCATCTCCCTTCCTCTCACTGTCCTTCATCCCACTCTCTGCTCTCCCCTCGCTTCCTCTCACTGTCCTTCATCCCACTCTCTCTGCTCTCCCCCTCCCTTCCTCTCACTGTCCTTCATCCCTCTCTCTGCTCTCCCCCTCGCTTCCTCTCACTGTCCTTCATCCCACTCTCTGCTCTCCATCTCCCTTCCTCTCACTGTCCTTCATCCCACTCTCTGCTCTCCCCTCGCTTCCTCTCACTGTCCTTCATCCCACTCTCTCTGCTCTCCCCCTCCCTTCCTCTCACTGTCCTTCATCCCTCTCTCTGCTCTCCCCCTCCCTTCCTCTCTCTGTCCTTCATCCCACTCTCTGCTCTCCCCTCCTTTCCTCTCACTGTCCTTCATCCCACTCTCTCTGCTCTCCCCTCCCCTTACCCTCACTGTCCTTCATCCCTCTCTCTGCTCTCCCCTCGCTTCCTCTCACTGTCCTTCATCCCACTCTCTGCTCTCCCCTCGCTTCCTCTCACTGTCCTTCATCCCACTCTCTGCTCTCCATCTCCCTTCCTCTCACTGTCCTTCATCCCACTCTCTGCTCTCCCCTCGCTTCCTCTCACTGTCCTTCATCCCACTCTCTGCTCTCCCCTCGCTTCCTCTCACTGTCCTTCATCCCACTCTCTGCTCTCCCCTCGCTTCCTCTTACTGTCCTTCATCCCACTCTCTGCTCTCCATCTCCCTTCCTCTCACTGTCCTTCATCCCACTCTCTGCTCTCCCCTCGCTTCCTCTCACTGTCCTTCATCCCACTCTCTCTGCTCTCCCCCTCCCTTCCTCTCACTGTCCTTCATCCCTCTCTCTGCTCTCCCCCTCCCTTCCTCTCTCTGTCCTTCATCCCACTCTCTGCTCTCCGCTCCCTTCCTCTCACTGTCCTTCATCCCACTCTCTCTGCTCTCCCCTCCCCTTACCCTCACTGTCCTTCATCCCTCTCTCTGCTCTCCCCTCGCTTCCTCTCACTGTCCTTCATCCCACTCTCTGCTCTCCCCTCGCTTCCTCTCACTGTCCTTCATCCCACTCTCTGCTCTCCCCCTCCCTTCCTCTCGCTGTCCTTCATCCCTCTCTCTGCTCTCCCCTCCCTTCCTCTCACCGTCCTTCATCCCACTCTCTGCTCTCCCCTCCCTTCCTCTCACTGTCCTTCATCCCACTCTCTCTGCTCTCCCCTCCCCTTATCCTCACTGTCCTTCATCCCTCTCTCTGCTCTCCCCTCGCTTCCTCTCACTGTCCTTCATCCCACTCTCTGCTCTCCCCTCGCTTCCTCTCACTGTCCTTCATCCCTCTCTCTGCTCTCCTCATTCCTTCCTCTCACTGTCCTTCATCCCTCTCTCTGCTCTCCTCATTCCTTCCTCTCACTGTCCTTCATCCCACTCTCTCTTTGCTCTCCCCCTCCTTTTCCTCTCTCTGTGCTTCATCCTTCTCTCTGCTCTCCCCCTCCCTCCCTCTCACTGTCCTTCATCCCACTCTCTGCTCTCCCCTCCCTTCCTCTCACTGTCCTTCATCCCACTCTCTCTCCTCTCCCCTCCCTTCGTCTCACAGTCCTTCATCCCTCCCTCTGCTCTCCTCCTCCCTTCCTCTCACTGTCCTTCATCCCACTCTCTGCTCTCCCCCTCCCTTCCTCTCACTGTCCTTCATCCCAGTCTCTCTCCTCTCCCCTCCCTTCGTCTCACTGTCCTTCATCCCTCCCTCTGCTCTCCTCCTCCCTTCCTCTCACTGTCCTTCATCCCACTCTCTCTGCTCTCCCCCTCCCTTCCTCTCACTGTCCTTCATCCCACTCTCTCTGCTCTCCCCCTCCCTTCCTCTCACTGTCCTTCATCCCTCCCTCTGCTCTCCTCCTCCCTTCCTCTCTCTGCCCTTTATCCCACTCTCTCTGCTCTCCCCCTCCCTTCCTCTCACTGTCCTTCATCCCTCTCTCTGCTCTCCCCCTCCCTTCCTCTCACTGCCCTTCATCTCACTCTCTCTGCTCTCCCCTCCCTTCCTCTCACTGTCCTTCATCCCTCTCTCTGCTCTCCCCTCGCTTCCTCTCACTGTCCTACATCCCTCTCTCTGCTCTCCCCTCGCTTCCTCTCACTGTCCTTCATCCCACTCTCTGCTCTCCCCTCGCTTCCTCCCACTGTCCTTCATCCCACTCTCTGCTCTCCATCTCCCTTCCTCTCACTGTCCTTCATCCCACTCTCTGCTCTCCCCTCCCTTCCTCTCACTGTCCTTCATCCCTCTCTCTGCTCTCCCCCTCCCTTCCTCTCTCTGTCCTTCATCCCTCTCTCTGCTCTCTCCCCCTCCCTTCCTCTCACTGTCCTTCATCCCACTCTCTCTGCTCTCCCCCTTCCTTCCTCTCGCTGTCCTTCATCCCACTCTGTGCTCTCCCCTTCCTTCCTCTCACTGTCCATCATCCCAGTCTCTGCTCTCCCCCTCCCTTCCTCTCACTGTCCTTCATCTCACTCTCTCTCCTCTCCCCTCCCTTCCTCTCACTCTCCTTCATCCCACTCTCTCTGCTCTCCCCCTCCCTTCCTCTCACTGTCCTTCATCCCACTCTCTCTGCTCTCCCCTCCCTTCCCCTCACTGTCCTTCATCCCTCTCTCTGCTCTCCCCCTCCCTTCCTCTCACTGTCCTTCCTCCCACTCTCTCTGCTCCCCCCTCCCTTCCTCTCACTGTCCTTCATACCACTCTCTCTGCTCTCCCCTCCCTTCCCCTCACTGTCCTTCACCCCTCTCTCTGCTCTCCCCTCCCTTCCTCTCACTGTCCTTCATCCCACTCTCTGCTCTCCCCTCCCTTCCTCTCACTGTCCTTCATCCCACTCTCTCTGCTCTCCCCCTCCCTTCCTCTCACTGTCCTTCATCTCACTCTCTCTCCTCTCCCCTCCCTTCCTCTCACTCTCCTTCATCCCACTCTCTCTGCTCTCCCCCTCCCTTCCTCTCACTGTCCTTCATCCCACTCTCTCTGCTCTCCCCCTCCCTTCCTCTCACTGTCCTTCATCCCACTCTCTGCTCTCCCCCTCCCTTCCTCTCACTGCCCTTCATCCCACTCTCTGCTCTCCCCTCCCTTCCTCTCACTGTCCTTCATCCCACTCTCTCTGCTCTCCCCCTCCCTTCCTCTCACTGTCCTTCATCCCACTCTCTCTGCTCTCCCCCTCCCTTCCTCTCACTGCCCTTCATCCCTCTCTCTGCTCTCCCCCTCCCTTCCTCTCACTGTCCTTCATCCCACTCTCTGCTCTCCCCTCCCTTCCTCTCACTGCCCTTCATCCCACTCTCTGCTCTCCCCTCCCTTCCTCTCACTGTCCTTCATCCCACTCTCTCTGCTCTCCCCCTCCCTTCCTCTCACTGTCCTTCATCCCACTCTCTCTGCTCTCCCCTCCCTTCCTCTCACTGTCCTTCATCCCACTCTCTCTGCTCTCCCCTCCCTTCCTCTCACTGTCCTTCATCCCACTCTCTCTGCTCTCTCCTCCCCTTCCCCTCACTGTCCTTCATCCCTCTCTCTGCTCTCCCCCTCCCTTCCTCTCACTGTCCTCCCTCCCACTCTCTCTGCTCTCCCCTCCCTTCCTCTCACTGTCCTACATCCCACTCTCTCCTCTCCCCCTCCCTTCCTCTCACTGTCCTTCATCCCAGTCTATCTGCTCTCCCCCTCCCTTCCTCTCACTGTCCTTCATCCCACTCTCTGCTCTCCCCTCCCTTCCTCTCACTGTCCTTCATCCCACTCTCTCTGCTCTCCCCCTCCCTTCCTCTCACCTTCCTTCATCCCACTCTCTCTGCTCTCCCCTCCCTTCCTCTCACTGTCCTTCATCCCACTCTCTCTGCTCTCCCCTCCCTTCCTCTCTCTGTCCTTCATCCCACTCTCTGCTCGACCCTCCCGTCCTCTCACTGTCCATCATCCCTCTCTCTGCTCTCCCCCTCCCTTCCTCTCACTGTCCATCATCCCTCTCTCTGCTCTCCCCCTCCCGTCCCCTCACTGTCCTTCATCCCTCTCTCTGCTCTCCCCTCCTTTCCTCTCACTGTCCTTCATCCCTCTCTATGCTCTCCCCTCCCTTCCTCTCACTGTCCTTCATCCCTCTCTCTGCTCTCCCCTCCCTTCCTCTCACTGTCCTTCATCCCACTTTCTCTCATCTCCCCCCCCTTCCTCTCACTGTCCTTCATCCCAGTCTATCTGCTCTCCCCTCGCCTTCCTCTCACTGTCCTACATCCCACTCTCTCCTCTCCCCCTCCCTTCCTCTCACTGTCCTTCATCCCAGTCTATCTGCTCTCCCCCTCCCTTCCTCTCACTGTCCTTCATCCCACTCTCTGCTCCCCCCTCCCTTCCTCTCACTGTCCTTCATCCCTCTCTCTCTCCTCTCCCCTCCCTTCCTCTCACTGTCCTTCATCCCACTCTCTCTGCTCTCCCCCTCCCGTCCTCTCACTGTCTTTCATCCCTCTCTCTGCTCTCCCCTCCCTTCCTCTCACTGTCCTTCATCCCTCTCTCTGCTCTCCCCCTCCCTTCCTCTCACTCTCCTTCATCCCTCTCTCTCCTCTCCCCTCCCTTCCTCTCACTGTCCTTCATCCCACTCTCTCTGCTCTCCCTTCCCTTCCTCTCACTGTCCTTCATCCCACTCTCTCTGCTCTCCCTTCCCTTCCTCTCACTGTCCTTCATCCCACTCTCTCTGCTCTCCCCCTACCTTCCTCTCACTGTCCTTCATCCCACTCTCTCTGCTCGCCCCGCCCTTCCTCTCACTGTCCTTCATCCCTCTCTCTCTGCTCTCCCCTCCCTTCCTCTCACTGTCCTTCATCCCACTCTCTCTGCTCTCCCCTCGCTTCCTTTCACTGTCCTTCATCCCACTCTCTCTGCTCTCCCCCTCCCTTCCTCTCACCTTCCTTCATCCCACTCTCTCTGCTCTCCCCTCCCTTCCTCTCACTGTCCTTCATCCCACTCTCTCTGCTCTCCCCTCCCTTCCTCTCTCTGTCCTTCATCCCACTCTCTGCTCGACCCTCCCGTCCTCTCACTGTCCATCATCCCTCTCTCTGCTCTCCCCCTCCCTTCCTCTCACTGTCCATCATCCCTCTCTCTGCTCTCCCCCTCCCGTCCCCTCACTGTCCTTCATCCCTCTCTCTGCTCTCCCCTCCTTTCCTCTCACTGTCCTTCATCCCTCTCTATGCTCTCCCCTCCCTTCCTCTCACTGTCCTTCATCCCTCTCTCTGCTCTCCCCTCCCTTCCTCTCACTGTCCTTCATCCCACTTTCTCTCATCTCCCCCCCCTTCCTCTCACTGTCCTTCATCCCAGTCTATCTGCTCTCCCCCTCCCTTCCTCTCACTGTCCTTCATCCCACTCTCTGCTCTCCCCTCCCTTCCTCTCACTGTCCTTCATCCCACTCTCTCTGCTCTCCCCCTCCCTTCCTCTCACCTTCCTTCATCCCACTCTCTCTGCTCTCCCCTCCCTTCCTCTCACTGTCCTTCATCCCACTCTCTCTGCTCTCCCCTCCCTTCCTCTCTCTGTCCTTCATCCCACTCTCTGCTCGACCCTCCCGTCCTCTCACTGTCCATCATCCCTCTCTCTGCTCTCCCCCTCCCTTCCTCTCACTGTCCATCATCCCTCTCTCTGCTCTCCCCCTCCCGTCCCCTCACTGTCCTTCATCCCTCTCTCTGCTCTCCCCTCCTTTCCTCTCACTGTCCTTCATCCCTCTCTATGCTCTCCCCTCCCTTCCTCTCACTGTCCTTCATCCCTCTCTCTGCTCTCCCCTCCCTTCCTCTCACTGTCCTTCATCCCACTTTCTCTCATCTCCCCCCCCTTCCTCTCACTGTCCTTCATCCCAGTCTATCTGCTCTCCCCTCGCCTTCCTCTCACTGTCCTACATCCCACTCTCTCCTCTCCCCCTCCCTTCCTCTCACTGTCCTTCATCCCAGTCTATCTGCTCTCCCCCTCCCTTCCTCTCACTGTCCTTCATCCCACTCTCTGCTCCCCCCTCCCTTCCTCTCACTGTCCTTCATCCCTCTCTCTCTCCTCTCCCCTCCCTTCCTCTCACTGTCCTTCATCCCACTCTCTCTGCTCTCCCCCTCCCGTCCTCTCACTGTCTTTCATCCCTCTCTCTGCTCTCCCCTCCCTTCCTCTCACTGTCCTTCATCCCTCTCTCTGCTCTCCCCCTCCCTTCCTCTCACTCTCCTTCATCCCTCTCTCTCCTCTCCCCTCCCTTCCTCTCACTGTCCTTCATCCCACTCTCTCTGCTCTCCCTTCCCTTCCTCTCACTGTCCTTCATCCCACTCTCTCTGCTCTCCCTTCCCTTCCTCTCACTGTCCTTCATCCCACTCTCTCTGCTCTCCCCCTACCTTCCTCTCACTGTCCTTCATCCCACTCTCTCTGCTCGCCCCGCCCTTCCTCTCACTGTCCTTCATCCCTCTCTCTCTGCTCTCCCCTCCCTTCCTCTCACTGTCCTTCATCCCACTCTCTCTGCTCTCCCCTCGCTTCCTCTCACTGTCCTTCATCCCACTCTCTCTGCTCTCCCCTCCCTTCCTCTCACTGTCCTTCATCCCACTCTCTCTCCTCTCCCCTCCCTTCGTCTCACTGTCCTTCATCCCACTCTGTCTCCTCTCCCCTCCCTTCCTCTCACTGTCCTTCATCCCACTCTCTGCTCTTCCTCTCTTCCTCTCACTGTCCTTCATCCCACTCTCTGCTCTCCCCCTCCCTTCCTCTCGCTGTCCTTCATCCCTCTCTCTGCTCTCCCCCTCCCTTCCTCTCACTGTCCTTCATCCCACTCTCTGCTCTCCCCTCCATTCCTCTCACTGCCCTTTATCCCACTCTCTCTGCTCTCCCCCTCCCTTCCTCTCACTGTCCTTCATCCCTCTCTCTGCTCTCCCCCTCCCTTCCTCTCACTGCCCTTCATCTCACTCTCTCTGCTCTCCCCTCCCTTCCTCTCACTGTCCTTCATCCCTCTCTCTGCTCTCCCCTCGCTTCCTCTCACTGTCCTTCATCCCTCTCTCTGCTCTCCCCTCGCTTCCTCTCACTGTCCTTCATCCCACTCTCTGCTCTCCCCTCGCTTCCTCTCACTGTCCTTCATCCCACTCTCTGCTCTCCATCTCCCTTCCTCTCACTGTCCTTCATCCCACTCTCTGCTCTCCCCTCCCTTCCTCTCACTGTCCTTCATCCCTCTCTCTGCTCTCCCCCTCCCTTCCTCTCTCTGTCCTTCATCCCTCTCTCTGCTCTCTCCCCCTCCCTTCCTCTCACTGTCCTTCATCCCACTCTCTCTGCTCTCCCCCTTCCTTCCTCTCGCTGTCCTTCATCCCACTCTGTGCTCTCCCCTTCCTTCCTCTCACTGTCCATCATCCCAGTCTCTGCTCTCCCCCTCCCTTCCTCTCACTGTCCTTCATCTCACTCTCTCTCCTCTCCCCTCCCTTCCTCTCACTCTCCTTCATCCCACTCTCTCTGCTCTCCCCCTCCCTTCCTCTCACTGTCCTTCATCCCACTCTCTCTGCTCTCCCCTCCCTTCCCCTCACTGTCCTTCATCCCTCTCTCTGCTCTCCCCCTCCCTTCCTCTCACTGTCCTTCCTCCCACTCTCTCTGCTCCCCCCTCCCTTCCTCTCACTGTCCTTCATCCCACTCTCTCTGCTCTCCCCTCCCTTCCCCTCACTGTCCTTCACCCCTCTCTCTGCTCTCCCCTCCCTTCCTCTCACTGTCCTTCATCCCACTCTCTGCTCTCCCCTCCCTTCCTCTCACTGTCCTTCATCCCACTCTCTCTGCTCTCCCCCTCCCTTCCTCTCACTGTCCTTCATCTCACTCTCTCTCCTCTCCCCTCCCTTCCTCTCACTCTCCTTCATCCCACTCTCTCTGCTCTCCCCCTCCCTTCCTCTCACTGTCCTTCATCCCACTCTCTCTGCTCTCCCCCTCCCTTCCTCTCACTGTCCTTCATCCCACTCTCTGCTCTCCCCCTCCCTTCCTCTCACTGCCCTTCATCCCACTCTCTGCTCTCCCCTCCCTTCCTCTCACTGTCCTTCATCCCACTCTCTCTGCTCTCCCCCTCCCTTCCTCTCACTGTCCTTCATCCCACTCTCTCTGCTCTCCCCCTCCCTTCCTCTCACTGCCCTTCATCCCTCTCTCTGCTCTCCCCCTCCCTTCCTCTCACTGTCCTTCATCCCACTCTCTGCTCTCCCCCTCCCTTCCTCTCACTGTCCATCATCCCTCTCTCTGCTCTCCCCCTCCCGTCCCCTCACTGTCCTTCATCCCTCTCTCTGCTCTCCCCTCCTTTCCTCTCACTGTCCTTCATCCCACTCTCTGCTCCCCCCCTCCCTTCCTCTCACTGTCCTTCATCCCTCTCTCTCTCCTCTCCCCTCCCTTCCTCTCACTGTCCTTCATCCCACTCTCTCTGCTCTCCCCCTCCCGTCCTCTCACTGTCTTTCATCCCTCTCTCTGCTCTCCCCTCCCTTCCTCTCACTGTCCTTCATCCCTCTCTCTGCTCTCCCCCTCCCTTCCTCTCACTCTCCTTCATCCCTCTCTCTCCTCTCCCCTCCCTTCCTCTCACTGTCCTTCATCCCACTCTCTCTGCTCTCCCTTCCCTTCCTCTCACTGTCCTTCATCCCACTCTCTCTGCTCTCCCTTCCCTTCCTCTCACTGTCCTTCATCCCACTCTCTCTGCTCTCCCCCTACCTTCCTCTCACTGTCCTTCATCCCACTCTCTCTGCTCGCCCCGCCCTTCCTCTCACTGTCCTTCATCCCTCTCTCTCTGCTCTCCCCTCCCTTCCTCTCACTGTCCTTCATCCCACTCTCTCTGCTCTCCCCTCGCTTCCTCTCACTGTCCTTCATCCCACTCTCTCTGCTCTCCCCTCCCTTCCTCTCACTGTCCTTCATCCCACTCTCTCTCCTCTCCCCTCCCTTCGTCTCACTGTCCTTCATCCCACTCTGTCTCCTCTCCCCTCCCTTCCTCTCACTGTCCTTCATCCCACTCTCTGCTCTTCCTCTCTTCCTCTCACTGTCCTTCATCCCACTCTCTGCTCTCCCCCTCCCTTCCTCTCGCTGTCCTTCATCCCTCTCTCTGCTCTCCCCCTCCCTTCCTCTCACTGTCCTTCATCCCACTCTCTGCTCTCCCCTCCATTCCTCTCACTGCCCTTTATCCCACTCTCTCTGCTCTCCCCCTCCCTTCCTCTCACTGTCCTTCATCCCTCTCTCTGCTCTCCCCCTCCCTTCCTCTCACTGCCCTTCATCTCACTCTCTCTGCTCTCCCCTCCCTTCCTCTCACTGTCCTTCATCCCTCTCTCTGCTCTCCCCTCGCTTCCTCTCACTGTCCTTCATCCCTCTCTCTGCTCTCCCCTCGCTTCCTCTCACTGTCCTTCATCCCACTCTCTGCTCTCCCCTCGCTTCCTCTCACTGTCCTTCATCCCACTCTCTGCTCTCCATCTCCCTTCCTCTCACTGTCCTTCATCCCACTCTCTGCTCTCCCCTCCCTTCCTCTCACTGTCCTTCATCCCTCTCTCTGCTCTCCCCCTCCCTTCCTCTCTCTGTCCTTCATCCCTCTCTCTGCTCTCTCCCCCTCCCTTCCTCTCACTGTCCTTCATCCCACTCTCTCTGCTCTCCCCCTTCCTTCCTCTCGCTGTCCTTCATCCCACTCTGTGCTCTCCCCTTCCTTCCTCTCACTGTCCATCATCCCAGTCTCTGCTCTCCCCCTCCCTTCCTCTCACTGTCCTTCATCTCACTCTCTCTCCTCTCCCCTCCCTTCCTCTCACTCTCCTTCATCCCACTCTCTCTGCTCTCCCCCTCCCTTCCTCTCACTGTCCTTCATCCCACTCTCTCTGCTCTCCCCTCCCTTCCCCTCACTGTCCTTCATCCCTCTCTCTGCTCTCCTCCTCCCTTCCTCTCACTGTCCTTCCTCCCACTCTCTCTGCTCCCCCCTCCCTTCCTCTCACTGTCCTTCATCCCACTCTCTCTGCTCTCCCCTCCCTTCCCCTCACTGTCCTTCACCCCTCTCTCTGCTCTCCCCTCCCTTCCTCTCACTGTCCTTCATCCCACTCTCTGCTCTCCCCTCCCTTCCTCTCACTGTCCTTCATCCCACTCTCTCTGCTCTCCCCCTCCCTTCCTCTCACTGTCCTTCATCTCACTCTCTCTCCTCTCCCCTCCCTTCCTCTCACTCTCCTTCATCCCACTCTCTCTGCTCTCCCCTTCCCTTCCTCTCACTGTCCTTCATCCCACTCTCTCTGCTCTCCCCCTCCCTTCCTCTCACTGTCCTTCATCCCACTCTCTGCTCTCCCCCTCCCTTCCTCTCACTGCCCTTCATCCCACTCTCTGCTCTCCCCTCCCTTCCTCTCACTGTCCTTCATCCCACTCTCTCTGCTCTCCCCCTCCCTTCCTCTCACTGTCCTTCATCCCACTCTCTGCTCTCCCCCTCCCTTCCTCTCACTGCCCTTCATCCCACTCTCTGCTCTCCCCTCCCTTCCTCTCACTGTCCTTCATCCCACTCTCTCTGCTCTCCCCCTCCCTTCCTCTCACTGTCCTTCATCCCACTCTCTCTGCTCTCCCCTCCCTTCCTCTCACTGTCCTTCATCCCACTCTCTCTGCTCTCTCCTCCCCTTCCCCTCACTGTCCTTCATCCCTCTCTCTGCTCTCCCCCTCCCTTCCTCTCACTGTCCTCCCTCCCACTCTCTCTGCTCTCCCCTCCCTTCCTCTCACTGTCCTACATCCCACTCTCTCCTCTCCCCCTCCCTTCCTCTCACTGTCCTTCATCCCAGTCTATCTGCTCTCCCCCTCCCTTCCTCTCACTGTCCTTCATCCCACTCTCTGCTCTCCCCTCCCTTCCTCTCACTGTCCTTCATCCCACTCTCTCTGCTCTCCCCCTCCCTTCCTCTCACTGTCCTTCATCCCACTCTCTCTGCTCTCCCCTCCCTTCCTCTCACTGTCCTTCATCCCACTCTCTCTGCTCTCCCCTCCCTTCCTCTCTCTGTCCTTCATCCCACTCTCTGCTCGACCCTCCCGTCCTCTCACTGTCCATCATCCCTCTCTCTGCTCTCCCCCTCCCTTCCTCTCACTGTCCATCATCCCTCTCTCTGCTCTCCCCCTCCCGTCCCCTCACTGTCCTTCATCCCTCTCTCTGCTCTCCCCTCCTTTCCTCTCACTGTCCTTCATCCCTCTCTATGCTCTCCCCTCCCTTCCTCTCACTGTCCTTCATCCCTCTCTCTGCTCTCCCCTCCCTTCCTCTCACTGTCCTTCATCCCACTTTCTCTCATCTCCCCCCTTCCTCTCACTGTCCTTCATCCCAGTCTATCTGCTCTCCCCTCCCTTCCTCTCACTGTCCTACATCCCACTCTCTCCTCTCCCCCTCCCTTCCTCTCACTGTCCTTCATCCCAGTCTATCTGCTCTCCCCCTCCCTTCCTCTCACTGTCCTTCATCCCACTCTCTGCTCCCCCCTCCCTTCCTCTCACTGTCCTTCATCCCTCTCTCTCTCCTCTCCCCTCCCTTCCTCTCACTGTCCTTCATCCCACTCTCTCTGCTCTCCCCCTCCCGTCCTCTCACTGTCCTTCATCCCTCTCTCTGCTCTCCCCTCCCTTCCTCTCACTGTCCTTCATCCCTCTCTCTGCTCTCCCCCTCCCTTCCTCTCACTCTCCTTCATCCCTCTCTCTCCTCTCCCCTCCCTTCCTCTCACTGTCCTTCATCCCACTCTCTCTGCTCTCCCTTCCCTTCCTCTCACTGTCCTTCATCCCACTCTCTCGGCTCTCCCTTCCCTTCCTCTCACTGTCCTTCATCCCACTCTCTCTGCTCTCCCCCTACCTTCCTCTCACTGTCCTTCATCCCACTCTCTCTGCTCGCCCCGCCCTTCCTCTCACTGTCCTTCATCCCTCTCTCTCTGCTTTCCCCTCCCTTCCTCTCACTGTCCTTCATCCCACTCTCTCTGCTCTCCCCTCGCTTCCTCTCACTGTCCTTCATCCCACTCTCTCTGCTCTCCCCTCCCTTCCTCTCACTGTCCTTCATCCCACTCTCTCTCCTCTCCCCTCCCTTCGTCTCACTGTCCTTCATCCCACTCTGTCTCCTCTCCCCTCCCTTCCTCTCACTGTCCTTCATCCCACTCTCTGCTCTTCCTCTCTTCCACTCACTGTCCTTCATCCCACTCTCTGCTCTCCCCCTCCCTTCCTCTCGCTGTCCTTCATCCCTCTCTCTGCTCTCCCCCTCCCTTCCTCTCACTGTCCTTCATCCCACTCTCTGCTCTCCCCTCCATTCCTCTCACTGTCCTTCATCCCTCTCTCTGCTCTCCCCCTCCCTTCCTCTCACTGTCCTTCATCCCACTCTCTCTGCTCTCCCCCTCCCTTCCTCTCACTGTCCTTCATCCCTCTCTCTCTGCTCTCCCCTCCCTTCCTCTCACTGTCCTTCATCCCACTCTCTGCTCTCCCCTCCCTTCCTCTCACTGTCCTTCACCCCACTCTCTCGGCTCTCCCCTCCCTTCCTCTCACTGTCCTTCATCCCACTCTCTCGGCTCTCCCCCTCCGTTCCTCTCACTGTCCTTCATTCCACTCTCTCTGCTCTCCCCCTCCCTTCCCCTCACTGTCCTTCATCCCTCTCTCTGCTCCCCCCTCCCTTCCTCTCACTGTCCTTCATCCCACTCTCTCTGCTCTCCCCCTCCCTTCCTCTCAATGTCCTTCATCCCACTCTCTCTGCTCTACCCTCCCTTCCTCTCACTGTCCTTCATCCCACTCTCTGCTCTCCCCTCCCTTCCTCTCACTGTCCTTCATCCCTCTCTCTCTGCTCTCCCCTCCCTTCCTCTCACTGTCCTTCATTCCACTCTCTCTGCTCTCCCCCTCCCTTCCCCTCACTGTCCTTCATCCCACTCTCTGCTCGACCCTCCCTTCCTCTCACTGTCCTTCATTCCACTCTCTCTGCTCTCCCCCTCCCTTCCCCTCACTGTCCTTCATCCCACTCTCTGCTCTCCCCCCTTCCTCTCACTGTCCTTCATCCCACTCTCTGCTCTCCCCTCCCTTCCTCTCACTGTCCTTCATTCCACTCTCTCTGCTCTCCCCCTCCCTTCCCCTCACTGTCCTTCATCCCACTCTCTCTGCTCTCCCCTCCCTTCCTCTCACTGTCCTTCACCCCACTCTCTCTGCTCTTCCTCTCTATTCCTCTCACTGTCCTTCATCCCACTCTCTGCTCTCCCCTCCCTTCCTCTCACTGTCCTTCATCCCACTCTCTCTGCTCTCCCCTCCCTTTCTCTCACTGTCCTTCATCCCACTCTCTCTGCTCTCCCCTCCCTTCCTCTCACTGTCCTTCATCCCACTCTCTCTGCTCTCCCCTCCCTTCCTCTCACTGTCCTTCATTCCACTCTCTCTGCTCTCCCCCTCCCTTCCCCTCACTGTCCTTCATCCCACTCTCTCTGCTCTCTCACTCCCTTCCCCTCACTGTCCTTCATCCCACGCTCTCTGCTCTCCCCCTCCCTTCCTCTCACTGTCCTTCACCCCACTCTCTCTGCTCTTCCTCTCTATTCCTCTCACTGTCCTTCATCCCACTCTCTGCTCTCCCCTCCCTTCCTCTCACTGTCCTTCATCCCACTCTCTGCTCTCCCCCCTTCCTCTCACTGTCCTTCATCCCACTCTCTCTGGTCTCCCCTCCCTTCCTCTCACTGTCCTTCATCCCACTCTCTCTGCTCTCCCCCTACCTTCCTCTCACTGTCCTTCATCCCACTCTCTCTGCTCTCCCCTCCCTTCCTCTCACTGTCCTTCATCCCACTCTCTCTGGTCTCCCCTCCCTTCCTCTCACTGTCCTTCATCCCACTCTCTCTGCTCTTCCCCTACCTTCCTCTCACTGTCCTTCATCCCACTCTCTGCTCTCCCCTCCCTTCCTCTCACTGTCCTTCATCCCACTCTCTCTGCTCTCCCCCGCCCTTCCTCTCACTATCCTTCATCCCACTCTCTCTGCTCTCCCCCTACCTTCCTCTCACTGTCCTTCATCCCACTCTCTCTGCTCTCCCCCGCCCTTCCTCTCACTGTCCTTCATCCCACTCTCTCTGCTCTCCCCCTACCTTCCTCTCACTGTCCTTCATCCCACTCTCTCTGCTCTCCCCTCCCTTCCTCTCACTGTCCTTCATCCCACTCTCTGCTCTCCCCCTCCCTTCCTCTCTCTGTCCTTCATCCCACTCTCTCTGATCTCCCCTCCCTTCCTCTCACTGTCCTTCATCCCACTCTCTCTGCTCTCCCCTCCCTTCCTCTCACTGTCCTTCATCCCAGTCTCTGCTCTCCCCTCCCTTCCTCTCACTGTCCTTCATCCCACTCTCTCTGGTCTCCCCTCCCTTCCTCTCACTGTCCTTCATCCCACTCTCTCTGCTCTCCCCCTACCTTCCTCTCACTGTCCTTCATCCTACTCTCTCTGCTCTCCCCCTCCCTTCCTCTCACTGTCCTCCATCCCACTCTCTGCTCTTCCTCTCTCTTCCTCTCACTGTCCTTCATCCCTCTCTCTGCTATCCCCCTCCCTTCCTCTCACTGGCTTCATCCCTCTCTCTGCTCTCCCCCTCTCTTCCTCTCACTGCCCTTCATCCTACTCTCTCTGCTCTCCCCCTTCCTTCCTCTCACTGTCCTTCACCCCACTCTCTGCTCTCCCCTCCCTTCCTCTCACTGTCCTTCATCCCACTCTCTGCTCTCCCCTCCCTTCCTCTCACTGTCCTTCATCCCACTCTCTCTGATCTCCCCTCCCTTCCTCTCACTGTCCTTCATCCCACTCTCTGCTCTCCCACTTCCTCTCACTGTCCTTCATCCCTCTCTCTGCTCTCCCCTCCCTTCCTCTCACTGTCCTTCATCCCACTCTCTCTGCTCTCCCCCTACCTTCCTCTCACTGTCCTTCATCCCACTCTCTCTGCTCTCCCCCGCCCTTCCTCTCACTGTCCTTCATCCCACTCTCTCTGCTCTCCTCCTCCCTTCCTCTCACTGTCCTTCATCCCACTCGCTCTGCTCTCCCCTCCCTTCCTCTCACTGTCCTTCATCCCACTCTCTGCTCTCCCCCTCCTTTCCTCTCTCTGTCCTTCATCCCACTCTCTCTGCTCTCCCCTCCCTTCCTCTCACTGTCCTTCATCCCACTCTCTCTGGTCTCCCCTCCCTTCCTCTCACTGTCCTTCATCCCACTCTCTCTGCTCTCCCCCTACCTTCCTCTCACTGTCCTTCATCCCACTCTCTCTGCTCTCCCCCTCCCTTCCTCTCACTGTCCTTCATCCCACTCTCTCTGCTCTCCCCTCCCTTCCTCTCACTGTCCTTCATCCCACTCTCTCTGCTCTCCCCTCCCTTCCTCTCACTGTCCTTCATCCCACTCTCTCTGCCCTCCCCCTACCTTCCTCTCACTGTCCTTCACCCCACTCTCTGCTCTCCCCTCCCTTCCTCTCACTGTCCTTCATCCCACTCTCTGCTCTCCCCTCCCATCCTCTCACTGTCCATCATCCCACTCTCTCTGCTCTCCCCTCCCTTCCTCTCACTGTCCATCATCCACTCTCTGCTCTCCCCTCCCTTCCTCTCACTGTCCTTCCTCCCACTCTCTCTGCTTTTCCCCTCCCTTCCTCTCACTGTCCTTCATCCCACTCTCTGCTCTCCCCCTCCCTTCCTCTCACTGTCCTTCATCCCACTCTCTCTCCTCTCCCCTCCCTTCGTCTCACTGTCCTTCATCCCACTCTCTGCTCTCCCACTTCCTCTCACTGTCCTTCATCCCACTCTCTGCTCTCCCCCTCCCTTCCTCTCACTGTCCTTCATCCCACTCTCTGTCCTCTCCCCTCCCTTCGTCTCACTGTCCTTCATCCCACTCTCTGCTCTCCCACTTCCTCTCACTGTCCTTCATCCCTCCCTCTGCTCTCCTCCTCCCTTCCTCTCACTGTCCTTCATCCTACTCTCTCTGCTCTCCCCCTCCCTTCCTCTCACTGTCCTTCATCCCACTCTCTTTCTCTCCCCCTCTCTTCCTCTCACTGTCCTTCATCCCACTCTCTTCTCTCCCCCTCCCTTCCTCTCACTGTCCTTCATCCCACTCTCTTTCTCTCCCCCTCTCTTCCTCTCACTGTCCTTCATCCTACTCTCTCTGCTCTCCCCCTCCCTTCCTCTCACTGTCCTTCATCCCACTCTCTTTCTCTCCCCCTCTCTTCCTCTCACTGTCCTTCATCCCACTCTCTGCTCTCCTCCTCCCTTCCTCTCACTGTCCTTCATCCTACTCTCTCTGCTCTCCCCCTCCCTTCCTCTCACTGTCCTTCATCTCACTCTCTGCTCTCCCCCTCCCTTCCTCTTACTGTCCTTCACCCCACTCTCTGCTCTCCTCTCCCTTCCTCTCACTGTCCTTCATCCCACTCTCTCTGCTCTCCCCTCCCTTCCTCTCAATGTCCTTCAACCCTCACTCTGCCCTCCTCCTCCCTTCCTCTCACTGTCCTTCATCCCACTCTCTCTGCTCTCCCCTCCCTTCCTCTCACTGTCCTTCATCCTACTCTCTCTGCTCCCCCCCTTCCTTCCTCTCACTGTCCTTCACCCCACTCTCTGCTCTCCCCTCCCTTCCTCTCACTGTCCTTCATCCCTCTCTCTGCTCTCCCCCTCCCTTCCTCTCACTGTCCTTCATCCCACTCTCTGCTCTCCCCCTCCCTTCCTCTCACTGTCATTCATCCCTCTCTCTGCTCTCCCCCTCCCTTCCTCTCACTGTTCTTCATCCCACTCTCTCTGCTCTCCCCCTCCCTTCCTCTCACTGTCCTTCATCTCACTCTCTCTGCTCTCCCCCTCCCTTCCTCTCACTGTCCTTCATCCCACTCTCTGCTCTCCCCCTTCCTTCCTCTCACTGTCCTTCATCCCTCTCTCTGCTCTCCCCTCCATTCCTCTCTGTCCTTCATCCTACTCTCTCTGCTCTCCCCCTCCCTTCCTCTCACTGTCCTTCATCCCTCTCTCTGCTCTCCCCTCCCTTCCTCTCACTGTCCTTCATCCCACTCTCTGCTCTCCCCTTCCTTCCTCTCACTGTCCTTCATCCCACTCTCTGCTCTCCCCTCCCTTCCTCTCACTGTCCTTCATCCCACTCTCTCTGCTCTCCCCTCCCTTCCACTCAATGTCCTTCAACCCTCACTCTGCCCTCCTCCTCCCTTCCTCTCACTGTCCTTCATCCCACTCTCTCTGCTCTCCCCTCCCTTCCTCTCACTGTCCTTCATCCTACTCTCTCTGCTCTCCCCCTTCCTTCCTCTCACTGTCCTTCACCCCACTCTCTGCTCTCCCCTCCCTTCCTCTCACTGTCCTTCATCCCTCTCTCTGCTCTCCCCCTCCCTTCCTCTCACTGTCCTTCATCCCACTCTCTGCTCTCCCCCTCCCTTCCTCTCACTGTCCTTAATCCCTCTCTCTGCTCTCCCCCTCCCTTCCTCTCACTGTCCTTCATCCCTCTCTCTGCTCTCCCCCTCCCTTCCTCTCACTGTCCTTCATCCCTCTCTCTGCTCTCCCCCTCCCGTCCTCTCACTGTCCATCATCCCAGCCTCTGCACTCCCCCTCCCTTCCTCTCACTGTCCTTCATCCCACTCTCTCTGCTCTCCCCCTCTCTTCCTCTCACTGCCCTTCATCCTACTCTCTCTGCTCTCCCCCTTCCTTCCTCTCACTGTCCTTCATCCCACTCTCTCTGCTCTCCCCCTCCCTTCCTCTCACTGTCCTTCATCCCACTCTCTGCTCTCCCCCTCCCTTCCTCTCGCTGTCCTTCATCCCTCTCTCTGCTCTCCCCTCCCTTCCTCTCACCGTCCTTCATCCCTCTCTCTGCTCTCCCCTCCCTTCCTCTCACTGTCCTTCATCCCACTCTCTCTGCTCTCCCCCTCCCTTCCTCTCACTGTCCTTCATCCCTCTCTCTGCTCTCCCCTCCCTTCCTCTCACTGTCCTTCATCCCTCTCTCTCTGCTCTCCCCTCCCTTCCTCTCACTGTCCTTCATCCCTCACTCTCTGCTTTCCCCTCCCTTCCTCTCACCGTCCTTCATCCCTCTCTCTGCTCTCCCCTCCCTTCCTCTCGCTGTCCATCATCCCTCTCTCTGCTCTCCCCTCCCTTCCTCTCACCGTCCTTCATCCCTCTCTCTGCTCTCCCCTCCCTTCCTCTCACTGTCCTTCATCCCACTCTCTCT
Source organism: Lissotriton vulgaris (assembly GCF_964263255.1). Lineage (NCBI taxonomy): Eukaryota > Metazoa > Chordata > Amphibia > Caudata > Salamandridae > Lissotriton > Lissotriton vulgaris. Next base: position 770,049 of record NW_028251487.1, on the reverse strand, counting down.
GCTCTCACCCTCCCTTCCTCTCACTGTCCTTCATCCCACTCTCTGCTCTCCCCCTCCCTTCCTCTCTCTGTCCTTCATCCCTCTCTCTGCTCTCCCCTCCCTTCCTCTCACTGTCCTTCATTCCACTCTCTCTGCTCTCCCCCTCCCTTCCCCTCACTGTCCTTCATCCCACTCTCTGCTCTCCCCTCCCTTCCATTCACTGTCCTTCATCCCACTCTTTCTGCTCTCCCCTCCCTTCCTCTCACTGTCCTTCATCCCTCTCTCTGCTCTCCCCTCCCTTCCGCTCACTGTCCTTCATCCCACTCTCTCTGCTCCCCCCCTTCCTTCCTCTCACTGTCCTTCATCCCACTCTCTCTGCTCTCCCCCTCCCTTCCTCTCACTGTCCTTCATCCCACTCTCTCTGCTCTACCCCTCCCTTCCTCTCACTGTCCTTCATCCTACTCTCTCTGCTCTCCCCCTCCCTTCCTCTCACTGTCCTTCATCCCACTCTCTCTGCTCTCCCCTCCTTTCCTCTCACTGTCCTTCATCCCACTCTCTCTGCTCTCCCCCTCCCTTCCTCTCACTGTCCTTCATCCCACTCTCTCTGCTCTCCCCCTCCCTTCCTCTCACTGTCCTTCATCCCACTCTCTCTGCTCTCCCCTCCCTTCCGCTCACTGTCCTTCATCCCTCTCTCTGTGCTCTCCCCCTTCCTTCCTCTCAGTGTCCTTCATCCCACTCTCTCTGGTCTCCCCCTCCCTTCCTCTCACTGTCCTTCATCCCACTCTCTCTGCTCTCCCCCTCCCTTCCTCTCACTGTCCTTCATCCCACTCTCTCTGCTCTCCCCTCCTTTCCTCTCACTGTCCTTCATCCCACTCTCTCTGCTCTCCCCCTTCCTTCCTCTCACTGTCCTTCATCCCACTCTCTGCTCTCCCCTCCCTTCCTCTCACTGTCCTTCATCCCACTCTCTCTGGTCTCCCCCTCCCTTCCTCTCACTGTCCTTCATCCCACTCTCTCTGCTCTCTCCCTCCCTCCCTCTCACTGTCCTTCATCCCACTCTCTCTGCTCTCCCCTCCTTTCCTCTCACTGTCCTTCATCCCACTCTCTCTGCTCTCCCCCTCCCTTCCTCTCACTGTCCTTCATCCCACTCTCTCTGCTCTCCTCCTCCCTTCCTCTCGCTGTCCTTCATCCCTCTCTCTCTGCTCTCCCCCTCCCTTCCTCTCACTGTCCTTCATCCCACTCTCTCTGCTCTCCCCCTCACTTCCTCTCACTGTCCTTCATCCCTCTCTCCGTGCTCTCCCCCTTCCTTCCTCTCACTGTCCTTCATCCCTCTCTCTGCTCTCCCCTCCCTTCCTCTCACTGTCCTTCATCCCACTCTCTCTGCTCTCCACTCCCTTCCTCTCACTGTCCTTCATCTCTCCCTCTGCTCCCCCTCCCTTCCTCTCACTGTCCTTCATCCCTCTCTCTGCTCTCCCCTCCCTTCCTCTCACTGTCCTTCATCCCTCTCTCTGTGCTCTCCCCCTTCCTTCCTCTCACTGTCCTTCATCCCTCTCTCTGCTCTCCCCTCCCTTCCTCTCACTGTCCTTCATCCCACTCTCTCTGCTCTCCCCCTCACTTCCTCTCACTGTCCTTCATCCCTCTCTCTCTGCTCTCCCCCTCCCTTCCTCTCACTGTCCTTCATCCCTCTCTCTGTGCTCTCTCCCTTCCTTCCTCTCACTGTCCTTCATCCCTCTCTCTGCTCTCCCCTCCCTTCCTCTCACTGTCCTTCATCCCTCTCTCTCTGCTCTCCCCCTCACTTCCTCTCACTGTCCTTCATCCCTCTCTCTCTGCTCTCCCCTCCCTTCCTCTCACTGTCCTTCATCCCTCTCTCTCTGCTCTCCCCCTCCCTTCCTCTCACTGTCCTTCATCCCACTCTCTCTGCTCTCCCCCTCACTTCCTCTCACTGTCCTTCATCCCTCTCTCTGTGCTCTCCCCCTTCCTTCCTCTCACTGTCCTTCATCCCTCTCTCTGCTCTCCCCTCCCTTCCTCTCACTGTCCTTCATCCCACTCTCTCTGCTCTCCCCTCCCTTCCTCTCACTGTCCTTCATCTCTCCCTCTGCTCCCCCTCCCTTCCTCTCACTGTCCTTCATCCCTCTCTCTGCTCTCCTCCTCTCTTCCTCTCACTGTCCTTCATCCCACTCTCTCTGCTCTCCCCTCCCTTCCTCTCACTGTCCTTCATCCCAGTCTCTGCTCTCCCCCTCCCTCCCTCTCACTGTCCTTCACCCCCCTCCCTTCCAGCCAATCACGGGGCTCCAGCGCAGCCAGGTGGGCGGGGATGGAGGGCTGCGCTGGTACTTAGGATGCCCACGCCATGAGTCTGAACGCAGAGCTGGCACCAGGGACGGACGCCCCTGCCCCGCCTGGGCCCTCATTCACTTTCATTGGATCATCGGACATGATCCTAGGCCTTGTTTGTGCAAATACTTCCTTTGTTTACTGGGGCACACTTTCCTAACCTTGCCGTCTTCGCCCTAATATCTTCAGCATCTCCTACTTGCATCACCCACCTTTCAAAGCCCCCCACCCCTCAAGCTATTTTTCACAAAGGAAGCAGTTCACAGAATCAGTCCCAGGGCACACACATCCCCTGCGGAAGTGAAACACTCAACTATCGCATTTGCCGAGGAGCACAGCCTTTGCACTGGGGAGAGGCTGTTACTTCATGGTTCCGCTGCACACGTCACTTCCTGTTTACAGACAGCCAGGCGCAGACCATGTGCTCTGCATCCTGCACTGGGGAGAGACTGTTACTTCATGGCTCAGCTGCACACGTCACTTCCTGTTTGCAGACAGCCAGGCGCAGACCATGTGCTCTGCATCCTGCACTGGCACCTCTCAGCTGAGATCACGATGCAGCAATGGCACACCCCAAAAACAATATCAAAAGCAACTTTGAAAGTGCCCGTCTTGTTTATTTTGAAAGAAAAGTGGGATATATTTTTTGATTCACTATTCATGCTTCATTTACTCTACCTCCAGGTGGAACGGAAGTACCCTGCAGTTAGTTCCAGCCCATGTAGTATCCTGCGAGACACGTTCTAGTGTCCTGGAGGAAGTTGTCATCCCAGCCACTCCCTCGAGGGCTGGGCACACCTCACCCCCACACCCATCCATCACGGGTGCCATGCGTGACGTGGGCCGTCAATAAAAAGGGCCCGGGTGCACGTGCTCGAGGCCAGTTACTATACCCAACCTCCTGGTGTCCGTCCCAGTTATTCACGCCATGTGGGCCTGAGGCCCAACACCACATTGGCGACGAGGCGAGTAGCCAGCCCCGTGCACCTACCGCCCTGCACTTCGTCGTTCCTTGTGGGGGAGGAAAGGAGCCCGGCAGGCGGCACCCCCACCAAGCTTTGTACGGCCACCCTCAACTGCAGTGAACCTGGGACGTGAAACTGCTCTCCATGTCTAAGGAGCTACTACCAGAGACCAGCCGCCCCTCACCCCCGCTGGCATTAGAGGTGGACATGTGTCCCTAATGAGGACGAGGATCCCGCTACCTTGGTGATGTACCTGCTACCACGCTTACCGGTACGTTTGCAGGACACGGCGACCCACGAGTGAAACCCCCGTTCCATCCTCCCTCACCGGTGCATCCCCGGGGACCGCCACACCCGGGGCTTGGATAAGTATAATGGGGGGCCTCTAAGGCCCCCCGAACCCCGGGGACCGCCACCCCCGGGGCTTTGTTTTTAATTAAAAAAACCTGTGTGGGGGGGCTCAAGCCCCCCCACACGCCCCGGGGACCGGCACCTCCCCTGGCACTAATATTTAAAATAGGGGGGTCTGTGATGGAGCCCCCAGCCCCGGGGACCACCACTCCGCGGCCCCCCTACTGGAGCGCTCGATGGCCCTGGGGACCGCCGCCCCCCAGGGCCGGCTCCTGCAGTGCCTCGCGGCTCCTGCACTGCCGAAACAAACTGCTTTGGTTTTTGAAAAAGAGACCAGGGAACCTGCTCTCTCTTTCAAAAATCAAAGCTGATTGCTTTTCTGCAAGGCGAGCAGCATGTTAGCTGCTCCCCATGCAGAAAAGCAATGCTGGCTCCCGCAGGATGCGGGTAGCCGGCAGCGACCATGGGGGGCTTGTGGACCCCCCCACACCACTCAACGAGGAGGGCCAGGCCCCGGGGGATGGGGTCCCCGGGGCCAGAAGTGGCTCAGGAGCGGGGCCACGCAGCCCCCCTCCCAAAAAAAAGAACAAAATGTAAAAATGCCCAGCTTTACAGTCTGTGCTTCAGAAGTCAGGGGGCGGGGGGTCACTGGGGTTGGGGCCAGGGTCATGGGTACCCTGTGGAAGGCGGTTGCGGGGTTCCCGAAGATGGCTGGCTGACTGCTTGACAAGGAGGGTTGCTGTAGTGGAGAAGTAGGAGGGATTGCTCCCCCAGAGATCAAGAGTGGGAGTTGTCACTGGATGTAGAAGGATGTCGCGTTGGAGTAGCAGAGGCTTGGAGGGGTTGTGGGTGAAGAGCTGGGTATGGGGGCGAGAGACGGTGGAGTTTACAGGGGCTATGGGGTTTATAGAGAGGTAGGCTCATACGGCAAAGTTCAGGGCTGGGAGGTATGCAGGGTTCTCGGATTTGCAGGGCTTGTGATGATTTTCAGTAGAAAGTTGCTGGATCGAGGGCCATGGACGGGTACACTTAGGAAGGTGGGTTGTGGTCTATTTTGGACGGTTCAGACTTTGCTGATGGGCACGGTGAGGGTGGTGACTTAAGATGCGGCTGCATAGTTTACAGATGGGGTTCTGTGGATGGTAAGGTTTTCCCCTATAAACCATTGCCATCAGGTGTGCTAGTGTAACTAGTCCGGTGGCCAGAAATCGTGACTACAACACCCAGAATACAGTTTGTTGTCACATAAAAGCCCAAGACATACAGTGAGGTGGTCACTGAGTGCAATTTATGTATGATTAAATAAGACAGTGGGATTCCATCCTCACACTCCCTCACCATTGGCTCTTCCTTCAGGCCACTCTACTTAAGCTTTCACTCAGGGTTTTACTTCCTTAATTCACTTCCCTCCCACCTTCTTCTTCTCTCTCTAGCGCTGGGACGCTTACGGGCAGCCATGCGCTCTACAAATCTGTAAACAACTACTCCTCCCCCTGTAAATTTTGAGCCCCTCCCCCTGACTGGCATTTCTCCTCCTTCATGCTCCTTCAGCTGTGACCCCTTCCTTTTACCCACAAATTTCACATCCCCCACGTTCCCTTAATGTTGATACCCCACCCTGTTATCTTCACACTCGTTCTTTTAACAGCCTCACCTTTGAGCACCCATTGACACCTTTCCTCTTACCGCAAGCCCCAACCACTCCACCCGGTCGGCGCCTGTTTCCAACACCCTGTCTGACCCTCGTCAACCCACTGTTGTTTCACTCTCGGGCAGCATGTCAGGAATCTTGCAGCCTGGCGAAGGGAGAGTTGTATCTAGAGGACAGGAGGCCTCCAATGCGGGACGGGACATTTCTCACTGTTGCACAGGAGACTTTCGGCCGAACCATAGACTTCTCTGTGGGATAGAACCGCCCCCCTCGGCGGCACAGAAGACCCCAGCCGTTGGATACCATGCGCAGAAAAGGGCACTTTACACAGGACACGGGAGAACCCCCCCTCTTCAGGATCGGAGACCACGAGGGACAGGAGATCTCCTTCCACTTCTGATGAGGGAAGTACGCGGAGCAGGACCCCCCCCCCCTTCACAGGTCAGGAGACTTCCGCCACTGGTGATTTAGAAGCCAGTCTGGGGCTCAGTTTTGTTGCTGTGGGTATTTGCATAATGCCCTACCAGTCAGTTTCCAAGACCTTTAGGCTGGCAGATCATTAGATTATGTGGGGCTCTGTGTTTGTGTCGGGCTCTATGTGTGTGGGGGGCTCTTTGTGTGCGGGGGGCTCTGTGTTTGTGGGGGGCTCTGTGTGTGTGGGGAGCTCTGTCTGTCTGTATGTGTGAGGAGCTCTGTCTGTCTGTGTGTGTGGGGAGCTCTGTCTGTCTGTGTGGGGCTCTGTCTGTCTGTGTGTGTGGCTCTGTGTGTGTGGCTCTGTGTCGGTGCAAATGCAACAGGTCTTGCATTTGCGAGCGATTAAGCTATTGGCATTGTAAATGACAATGCCATTTATTTATGTTTTAAAAAAAAACATAAATAAAAATAATGTCATGAGCAATGCCAATAGCTCTAACTTTAACAATGCCAAGACCATTGCATTGTAAATGCTTGTTTCAAAAATGGTTGCATATATGGAAGTGTACATCCTTTTAGGTCTTGCCTACGCAGCACGCTTGCGCTGAATAAGAGGAGACCTCTTGAAATTGATTGGTCGCCTCCAGTGCAGTAGACAGCCCCCCAATCAGGGGACGCGATAGTAGGCTGCGAGGGGGTTTAAGAAGGGGGCAAAAGGCCACCCAATGCACATACTCCACCCTCGCCAAAGAAAAGAAATGTGAAGAAGTGAGGACACAACGGAACCAAGAGCCATGGGTCAGGCTTCACAGGGACACCAGGCATCCCGGTGAAGATGGGGGGGAGCAGGAAAGATCGTCCATGAAGATCCCTGCCTCGTGGTAGAATTGCCAGCTGCAGAGGCCGCACACCGTAGAAGGGGTCGGAGCGGGCATTGGTGCCCCTGAAGTTACAGCAGCACAGGAGAGGTGAGCATGGGTATCAAAGGAGTGGGACCAGAGCTAATAGGGGTGGGGGGTACCTTACAGCACATATTACAACTTCATGCAGTTTTCCAATCTACACAAATAGCCTTGATAGCCATAGTTTAGGCCACGCCCCTTACTGTGTCGGATACGCCCCTTTTAGATAATTTTGGTCATCCCACTTAAAGCCCTGTGGAAGCCCCCCTACACTCTTGTGTCAGACATGTGCTCCGTCTCCTACATCTGTTCAAGCTGAGCAGATGGTACAGTGGGGCTTTCATACTTCAGTGTAACGTGCGTGCTTGTGATTTGCAATGTGCCCTAAATCACAGGATGTTGGTTTACTTCCAAATTCCTACAATTCACACAGAGCGCGCGGCCCCGGGGATGCACAGCGCCTCCAGGAGGGAGGATGGATGTTCAGACAGCTGCGGGTCTGGACCGGCACATTAATAAGATTGCAACACCATTGGAGACCCCGAGCCAGACCCCTCCTGGAAGCGGTTAAAGGGCACAGGGAAGAGTAACGAAAGCTAAGAAGGCTGAGACTCCTTTTAATTGCAATCTCCAGGGGGTGTCCATCACTGCGCTGTCACCATACGTCTGCCGGCGCTGGTCGTCTAAATACAAGCACGTACTAAGTGGCAAGCGTGTGCGACCGCAGTAGCGCCCCCATGCCCTTTCACCCCCACCCGCCTGCGAGGTATGGAGCGAGAGTTCAAACCGCAGCAGCCTGCACTTACTCCTGTCTGAGAGGACGAGACGGACGCGCAGCAGCAGGCTGCACTTACTCCTGTCTGAGAGGACGAGACGGACGCGCAGCAGCAGGCTGCACTTACTCCTGTCTGAGAGGACGAGACAGGCGCCCAGCAGCAGGCTGTACTCACTGCTGTCTAAGAGGACGAGACGGGTGCCCAGCAGCAGCCTGCACTTACTCCTGTCTGGGAGGACGACACGTGCGCCCATCAGCATGCTGTACTTACTCCTGTCTGAGAGGACGAGACGGACGCGCAGCAGCAGGCTGCACTTACTCCTGTCTGAGAGGACGAGACAGGCGCCCAGCAGCAGGCTGTACTTACTCCTGTCTGAGAGGACGAGACTGGCACGCAGCAGGAGGCTGTACTTACTCCTGTCGACGAGGACAAGATGGGCGCGCAGCAGCAGGCTGTACTTACTACTGTCTGAGAGGACGAGACGGGCGCGCAGCAGGCTGTACTCACTCCTGTCTCAGAGGACGAGATAGGTGCACAGCAGCAGGCTGTATTTACTCCTGTCTGAGAGGACGAGACGGGAGCGCAGCAGCAGGCTGTACTTACTCCTGTCTGAGAGGACGAGACGGGCGTGCAGCAGCAGGCTGTACTTACTCCTGTCTGAGAGGACGAGACGGGCGCGTAGCAGCAGGCTGTACTTACTCGTGTCTGAGAGGACGAGACGGGCGTGCAGCAGCAGGCTGTACTTACTCCTGTCTGAGAGGACGAGACAGGCGTGCAGCAGCAGGCTGTACTTAATACTGTCTGAGAGGACGAGACGGGCGCGCAGCAGCAGGCTGTACTTAATACTGTCTGAGAGGACGAGACGGGAGCGCAGCAGCAGGCTTTACTTACTCCTGTCTGACAGGGCGAAACGGGCGCGCAGCAGCAGGCTGCACTTACTCCTGTCTGAGAGGACGAGACGGGCGTGCAGCAGCAGTCTGTACTTACTCCTGTCTGAGAGGAGAAGACGGGCGCGCAGCTGCAGGCTGTACTTACTGCTGTCTGAGAGGATGAGATGGGCGCGCAGCAGCAGGCTGCACTTACTCCTGTCTGAGAGGACGAGACGGATGCGCAGCAGTGGGCCACACTTACTCCTGTCTGAGAGGACGGGACGGGCACGCAGCAGCAGGCTGTACTTACTCCTGTCTGAGAGGACGAGACGGGCGTGCAGCAGGAGGCTGTACTTACTCCTGTCTGAGAGGACGAGGCGGGCGCCCAGCAGCAGGCTGTACTTACTCCTGTCTGAGAGGCCGAGACGTGCGCCCATCAGCAGGCTGTACTTACTCCTGTCTGAGAGGACGAGATGGATGCCCAGCAGCAGGCTGTACTTAATCCTGTCTGAGAGGACGAGACGGGTGCCCAGCAGTAGGCTATACTTACTGCTGTCTGAGAGGACGAGACGGGCATGCAGCAGCAGGCTGTACTTACTCCTGTCTGGGAGGATGAGACGGGCGTGCAGCAGGAGGCTGTACTTCTGTCTGAGAGGACGAGACGGGCGCACAGCAGCAGGCTCTACTTACTCCTGTCTGAGAGGACGAGACAGGCGCGCAGCAGCAGGCTGTACTTACTCCTGTCTGGCAGGACAAGATGGGCGTGCAGCAGCAGGCTGTACTTACTCCTGTCTGAGAGGACGAGATGGGCGCGCAGCTGCAGGCTGTACTTACTGCTGTCTGAGAGGACGAGACTGGCGCGCAGCAGCAGGCTGCACTTACTCCTGTCTGAGAGGACGAGACGGGCATGCAGCAGCAGGCTGTACTTACTCCTGTCTGAGAGGACAAGACGGGCGTGCAGCAGCAGGCTGTACTTATTCCTGTCTGAGAGGACGAGACGGGCGCGCAGCAGCATGCTGTACTTACTGCTGTCTGAGAGGACGAGACGGGCGCGCACCAGCAGGCTGTACTTACTCCTGTCTGAGAGGACGAGACGGGCGCGCAGCAGCAGGCTCTACTTACTCCTGTCTGAGAGGACAAGATGGGCACGCAGCTGCAGGCTGCACTTACTCCTGTCTGAGAGGACGAGACGGGCGCGCAGCAGCAGGCTCTACTTACTCCTGTCTGAGAGGACAAGACGGGCACGCAGCTGCAGGCTGCACTTACTCCTGTCTGAGAGGACGAGACGGGCGCGCAGCAGCATGCTGTTCTTACTGCTGTCTGAGAGGACGAGACGGGCGCGCAGCAGCAGGCTGTACTTACTCCTGTCTGAGAGGACGAGACGGGCGCGCAGCAGCAGGCTGTACTTACTACTGTCTGAGAGGACAAGACGGGCACGCAGCTGCAGGCTGCACTTACTCCTGTCTGAGAGGACGAGACGGGCACGCAGCAGCGGGCCGCACCTACTCCTGCCTGAGAGGACGAGACGGGCACGCAACAGCGGGCTGTACTTACTCCTTGTAGGAGAGTAGGGTCTGCTATCCTATGGTCATCCCAAATTTTTGCTTTTTGCTTCACTGGTTTTCGACTTACTGAGGCTGTGGGCCTGCTAATCAGACCCCCAGCCTGCTGTTCTCTCTCTAAATTCCTAATACATGTGCTATAGGTACATACCACAATTGGAAATGGAGTCCTTGTCAGCCCCTGTACCATGCACCATAGGTGCTCAGGGCATAGGTGCCACCAAGGCCTACCAGGGGCTGCAGCATATATTTTGCCACCCCTGGCTGGTTCTTAAATTGACACAACTGGCTGATCACTCAGCTGGGGCAAGTTGGTGTAATCACCCCTTGCTTAGATATAGTATACCTATATCTAAACCTATATCTGGACACATATAAACCTGTGAGCCACTCCTATGGCAGGCCTTAACAATCCTGGAGGCAGATTGCATGGTTTTATGTGAGATGGAGCTCTAGCATGAGCTGAGCCTGTCTGCAGCTGTTGGGAACAACTCCCTTAGCTTTTCCGGGATAATGCCAAACCAAATACTAGTAGGTGCATTATAATCCTTGCGGTTATATGTCATCTTTGGTTTGGCTTTATCAAAACATGTCGTGTAAGGTGTCATACGATTTGGAATACTATCCCCTCGACAGTCCTGTCGACGGGGATAGCATTCCACCCCTCTAGATGGAGAAGACATGTTACTTTGCTAAAACGCGGTTGATTTTTAAAAGAGCCTCAGATCCACAAAATGGATGCTTTTGCCACAGACACAAGTCTGACCCCCTGAAGCTGACCGAAACTCAACCAAAGGGGCCTGGACAAAGGATTTCCTGCCGCAGGGAGGTGTCACACCACCCCAGACAGGAGATAGTGGATTGTAGCAGGGAGGTTTGAAAGAAACCAGACACTGCCTGGGGAGCACAAGGCTGCCCCTTGCATAATCCGGCCAAACCGGTTCTGGGGCACTCCAGCCCCAGTCCCAGCGCGGCCTGGATCAAAGGAAAGGGGTATATCCACCCCCTTCCTGGGTCCCACCCATAGGAGGGGACCTAGCAGGTAATCCTGCCCCCCAGATTCAAATAAGAGTGGGAGCAGTGCCAATGCACTTCAGATTATCCTGATGAATCTTAAGAAATGAAACTCTGGACCCTTCAACATCCTACTCAACGTAGAAAACTGAAGAATCTCCCTTGTGGTCAAGGAGTGACCACCCTGTGCAAACAGGTACCATCCAGCACCTCAACGCCTGCTTTGTTGCAGTTCCCGCCGGAACTCGAGCAACAGAGATCGACGAGATCAGGCTTGCCTGCCTTCTAACTGCCCGATCCACAGTCCCTGCAGAGCTGAGACCCGTGGAGGCGACCGGAAGCGTGGGGCCAGCCATCTTGAAAAGACCACGAGACGCTGACCGTGCAGCCCACGAGTGACCCTCGAAGCTGTACAAAGGGGTTTGAGAAGCCCCAACCCTGAGCCACTCTTGCACCAAAGCTCACCCCTCCACACTCGACGAGTGCTGCGTGGGGCCCTTCTGCTTTCTTTGGCTCAACGTGCTCGCCCGGTCACTTGCCAACTGGCTTGTGGCCCCTGTGCTGGCAAAAACCTAAATACGACTTGTGATTCTGGTTGCTCCAGACTTGCACCAGCTCCCCTGAAAAGGAGCCACCAATCTGACCCTCCTGGTCCGAGTGAGAAGCAATCTTCCGGTCCTGCGTGGATTGCTCTTGCCAAGTGTTGTTTGCTCCAATCTTGAAGCCGATTGCGCAGACTGTGAGAGCCTGTGTGGGACAGATCGTGACCTGCTCCTGGACATCGCAGATGCCCCAGAGCCCACGTGACAGTGGAGAGAATCTCCTCGACAACCACCTGATTGCGCCCGACAACTAAAGGAACATTTCCAACCTTCAAGACATTCGTAGTAAGAGTAGTCCAGAATGTAGGATCGTCAGCAGTAGGGCCATAAACATTCAATAAAAATAAGAATTTATCATGAACTTTAACTTTGGTTAGTATATATCTACCCTCAGCATCAGAGTGTTTGCTTAAAATCTGGCAATGTAATCTTTTTGCAAACAAGATTGCTACTCCATTTTTCTTGCCAGACGCAGGGGAAGAGACAATGCTCTCTACCCATTTCTTTTTCATATAGTTCAAAATGTAATCATCAATATGAGTCTCCTGAATAAAACAAATATCAGCATTAAGTCTTCCTAAATAATCTAATATCTTGGTATGTTTAACTGGATGTCGTAATCCTTTAACATTTAACGATACTACATTCAACTTATGAGTATTAGCCATAGTAGAAAGTGGTAGAAAAAGAGAACCAGAAGACAAGAATAAGAGAAGGAAAAGCAAAGAAAAAATCGGCCACAGAAAAAAAAGAAGAAAAGAGTAACTCCAAAACACATATCAAAGAATAGAGGGAGAAAAAGAAACATGGAAAAAAGACAAACGAGAGACATAAATATGAATTGTGAATATGCACACACGGTTACAAGAATGGCCAGAACCGCTGGAGCCCTACAGAAGAAAATCTTTGCATCCTGTCAAAAGAGAAAGGCAGAATTGACATAACTCAGGTATTGGAGTCATTAGTATCCATTGAATGATGAGACTGTTGATCAAGAAAATGGCGCAGGTCATCAGGACGTTGAAAAGATTTGGAAAAATTATCCTTCCAAACACGCATCGTCAATGGATCAAAAAGTCCGTATATGAAACCAAGGCGTCGAAGATAAGGACGGAAAGCAGAAAATTCCTTGCGGATTGCGACAGTTTCCTTGGCAAAATCTTGGTGAATAAAAATCTTATTCCCATTAACCATCAACGAAGGAATTTCTCGAGCTGCCTTTCTAATTAGGACCAAATGATGATGACGCAGAACCTTGAAGATCATCTGACGTGGTTTGGTGTGGTGAGGATTTCGATGTGAAGGGATTCTGAGCCTTATCTATTTCAAATTTTTCAGGAAATTTGAGTTGCAAAAGACCAGGGAGCAAATTTTCCAAGTATAATCTGCAATTATCCCCTTCAACATCTTCAGGTAGATTAAAAATGCGAAGATTGTATTGTCTATTACGATTTTCCAACTCAAGCAACTGAGAGCACAAAAGAGAAATTTTTGTCACCAGAGGAGCGAAAAAGTCAAGTCTAGCTTTATTATCCTGGATTTTAATTGAATTATCGGAACTTTTCATGGATAAACTAGCCATCTCCTTGCGAACATTTTTTATTTCTGACGCAATGGAATCAGTATTGACTTGTAATGCTTGAATTTCTTCCAATATTAATGATAATGAAGGCTCTGAAGATTCCACAACCTTAGATTTAATAGGAGGAGGGGAAATTTGCTGCCTCCTTTTGTTATTAAGTACAGCTTTATTCTCCATGTTGTCAAAAAAAGAAAGAGAAAACAGGAGAAATACAAGAAAAAAAAAAACTGTAAAATTGGGAAAATGCAGCAAAAATCACTGGTGCAGCAGCTAAACTGAGCTGTGGGCGTGGCTAGGCCCAAACCAGGCCCTTTCTTAGAACTGCACTCCGCCCCTCTGACAGAAAGCCCTGCAGTACCTCAGAAGCTGGGCTGGGACCAGGAACCACACTGCCAAAAGAAGAACCTCCGGTGCCTCAAAATCGATTAAAATCGCCACACAGTGCAGGTAGGCGTTTAGCAGGCTCTCCGCATATTTTGGGGATGATTTATGGCAGGAATCGGCGTTAAAATATCAAAATACGGGCGTAAAAACGCTAGTGCAGAGCTGCGGCGGCCATCTTGAACGAGCGCTTGCGCGTCTCCGTGGTAGTAGCAATCTTAATATTAACTATTTGTAAGTATCACACCCAACAAACTGGAGCTTTGTGTTTTATTAATGGGTAGGTTTTTGGAAGCTCCTTAGGAGGCCGTGGGGCTGGGGCTTTGACCCACCCCCTTCCCTCAATTGTTACCCCGAGAGAGTGGCAAGAGCAGTAAGACTGCGCATATTGGGCTGGCCAGGGAAAGGCACTAGGCCAACCCGACATGCGCAATTTGCTGCAACGGCTCAGAAATGCCAAGCCAAGTTGCTCCAGCAACTCCACCCCCTCCTCGAGTGACGTCACGCCCGCGGCTGAGTGACAGAGACAGCTGACTACTGCCGTGCCGCGGGCGGCTGAAATTTAACAGAAGAGTGCTGCTGCTGGTGGATCCCCGGGGGGAAAAATAATTAGTGGGGCGACGCCCCAACACCCATACAAAGGGACCGCCATTGCTGGTCTTCTTTATATAAAATATTGGATATTTTTCTAAAACTGGTGTGGTGTCCGTTTATCATTACTGTTGGTTTTGTGCAAATTCTTTACACACTGCCTCTAAGATAAGCCCGACTGCTCGTGCCAAGCTACCAAGGGGCTGAGCAGGGGTTATGTTAGGAGTGTAACTCCCTTACCCTGACTAGGAACAAGGTTCTCTACTTGAACAAAGGTGCAAGCCCTTGCCAACTAGAGAATCCCATTTCTAACACCCTGCTTATAAGTATTTTTTTGCATGTTTATTTTGGGGCAATTAGTTTCAAAAGAATGTTGTTGTTTTTCAAACGGGAATATTTATTGAAATCACTAAGTGAAATACTCAACTATAATTTTTAACTGTCTGAAATAAATAGAAGGGGAACAAGCTTATTTAAGAACCTAGGGGCATATTACCAATGGCCATTATCGCCGCCTTAGCGGGACTTTTTCCCGCTAAAGCGGAGATAATTTTATCGCCCTATTACCAAGCTGTCGCTAACACCAGTTAGCGACAGCTAGTAGGAGATAGCGATCAACTTGGGGCCCACTTTGCAGGTAAGCGATATTTATCACTAATGACATGCAAAGTGGGCGTGCCAAGATGTTAGCGACTGTAAACAGTCGCTAACATCGCTATCTCCAATTATCAACAAAGCCTTACTTTTGGAAATATTCGCGCTAAGCGCAAATATCTCCAAAAGCTAACGCCTGCCCAGAGCAGTTCTTTGGCATGTTATCCAATGGGAGGTGGATAACATGGCTAAGAGCATTGTCACGATAATGCATGAATATCGCAGATTTTTCAGCGATATTCATGCATTTCGCAGGATTTTTACCGTTTTTGAAATAAACCTTGATAATATCAAGGTATCTCAGCGGTAAAAATCGTCGGAGCGCGGCGATATAATTTTAGCCGCAAACCATGCATAGCGATAATTATCGCTATTGCTTGGTAATATGCCCCCCAGAATGGAATATTTGGAGCTGGCCAGCCAATCAGAATGCTCCCTTTGGAGGCTATATCTAATGTTACAGGCCCGCAAAAGGAGCATTCGCTGCTTGGCGGCTTCCAGTGTGCTCCCCTCTGGTGTGCTGTGGGCAAGTGCTGCTGGTCCAATCAGGGAATGCCTCTCACCTGAATATGCTGCTTCGTTTCCTGCAGCGCCCCCTTAGCCAGGCCTCTTCCGAAACAGCCAGTTTCCACACAGCTGCCCAGACTCCTCGCCTTTCTTTGGTGAGAGGGAATCCCAGGCTGCCAAAGCACTATTGGAAAAAAATGTGTTTTCATTTCTCTCCTTTTCTTTGGCTGGTTTGACTTCCCTCTCCCTGGAGCAGCGAATGGGATCGGATTGGAATTCGAATTTTCAGGGTTAGTTTACTTTTTGTGAATATAAAGTTGGTTAAACAATTGACAATAGTAAAGCATTGTGGACTGCTGGTTTATGTCTCTCATTATAAGAATGAGTCCCATATTCCACAGCGACCCATGAAATACTAAATATTTTCCAATTTCACATGGGCACACAATATGTTTTATTTATATATATATATCTCAGGGGGCTATGTAAAACATGTGTGTTTATACCAATGCATTTTGCACAGTAGCAGCACCCAAACACACAGGTAAGAAACATGTGTATGTGTGGAACAAAATAGGTTTTTAAAAAATCTTACATTTCTGGAAGTAATTCACTAGCATGTCCTCATTCCTATAGATTCGTTTTTTAAATCCGTTTTTTCCTACTGAAAACAACCAAACCTTTGTTTGTGTAGAATATGCAGTCACAATAGATAATTCAGAAGCAATGCAAACATAAATTATAACTAGCAGTGGCAATGGTTTTTGTTGGAATTCTGCCAGCCATCACCAATTTAAAAAAACAAAAAAAAAACCTTAGATAAAATAAAAAAATGATGTTAGTCGTAATAAGCACACATTGCCACAGTGGTTCCTGGCACAGAAAGGAACATCTCTGTGGGCAGATGTGCTTTTTATGAAAAAGCAGAATACTGCCACTCACAGTGACGCTGCTGCCCCGGGCGATGATAACTTCTTCTAGCAGTGCTACTGGTAATTAAAATCACAAGGAGAAGTCTGTGTGTGCGCCACTACTTTTGTTAACAAGTGACGAACAGGGAGGAGGGAGATGCGAGCAGAGCATCAAAGGGCTGGGCGAGAAGGGGGGGTGAATGCGAAGGGCAAGAAGGGGGGGAATGCGGGGAGCAGCTGTGTACACGTGCACGCCATCGTGCACTCAAGCTTGTAGCCAGCAAACCATGTGGGCAGCACTTTGAAAATCCCCTTTACTAAAAGTCGAGCAACAGTGCATGCGCTGTTCTAGGCTCGACCTAAAAAGGAGTTAAATTGCTAGAGGTAGATGGAAGGCTCACACAGTGTCCTTGGGATGTCTCACGGCAGGGCCACTGAGGGAGCCAGTGGTGGCAATCAGCCACTGTTGGACAGGCCACATGAAGGGCTCGCTCCCTCCCCGCATGACAGGGCCCGAGCCCCGGCCCTCCAGGTGTTACCCACAGAAGCAACCCGCACCCCGTCCCCTACGGGACTCCTGCCCCCGGACATCTCTGTATCATGGGGCCGAGCCACTACCAGCTCCATCGCCCGGCCCGGCCGCCATCTTGGACCCTGCACCACGAGGCCGCGTGGCCTCGACTCGACCCTAACCCTGGGCCTGGCCAGGCCCCGACATCCCGGCACCGCCATCCTCCCAGGAGGTGAACGGACCACTTGGCAGGTCAATGGGAGAAAGAAGTGTCGATGGCTCTCCCCCGCCAGGTGCCGATCGCCCCAGCTCCCCCGGGCACTGGCTCCACCCCCCTGCTGGGTGTCTGGACTCCCTCATCCCGGACCTCCCGACCTCCAAGTGCGAGGGTCCGGACATCAGAGGGCGCCAGACCTATAACTGGGGCAGCTCCAGAGCAGGAAGGCAGTTGTATCCTGGAGTCGAGAGACCCCGTGAAGAACTCATCCTTGACGGACTACAGGCGCTGCCGTAGCCCTGCCTTGTGAACTATCATCCTGCCTGCTGGCGCTGCCGCAACCTTCTGCATCCTTCATCCTCGTCGGGACCTGCTGGCGCTGCCGCGGACCGTTGTAACTACCACCTTCACCGGGACCTGCTGGCGCTGCCGCGGACCGTCGCTACCTTCGATCATCTAGGGACCTGCCGGCGCTGCCGCGGCCCGTCCACCTAGAACTCCGAGCTTGAGGATTGTGAGCTACCCATCATATCATCGCATCTACCAGATTGGTAACAAGACTGTCCCGCTACCCCCTTTCCCATCCAAGAGACTAAAATCGAGGGGACCCCTGAGTCCTGACCTCCTTGTACCATTCTATCGTACTTCAAGATTGCTTATAAAGAACGTTAAACCTTATCTTTGTGTGGGGTACATCTGTGGGGGGGAAAATACTCGTCTGTACGATCGCTGGAGACGGCTCTCCCCGGAGACCTCTCCCCTTGTCCTCTGCCGACCCTCCAGGTCCGTCTAACATCGGTGGCCAGCGGCGCGATCCGAATCAACGCGTAATCGTACAGAGAGTAGCTCACCCCACGACTAAACCACAATGACAACCAAAGAGAGCGGATCCACCGAGAAATTCCAGATGGAGAAATTGGAAGAGTACAGCCATCGTGAGTTGAAACAATTTTGCATGGAACTAGGCATTGCTACCACCGGTCTGAGCACTGAAGACGATTTCAAGCACGCCATTGAGTCTTGGGCAGAAACCGGGGCCGTCAGACCACCGGACCAAAACATTGCAGCATCAGAAAGGAACACCACGGCTCCCGAGGAGCGAAGCACGGGTCTCTCGCAGGAAGAGATCCAAGAGAGAGACAGAAGCAGACTACATGAGTTAGAAATGGCACGGCTCAAAATGGACGGTGAACTAAAATTAGCCGAACAAAAACTGAACCTAGAACATCTGCGGCTCTGAGAAGAACGGGAAGAAAAACAGAGGCAAAGAGAACTCGAAGAAAAGAGACTAGCGTACGAACACGAGCGCAAACTGGCAGAATTAGACCTACGGAAGCAAAACAAAGATCTGGGGGTGCCCGAGCAACCGCGCACCCCAGGAGCGACAGAAAAAAAGGTCCACATCCCCAAGGATGTCGTACGAGAATATTTCCGAGACGACGACATCCAACAGTGGTTCAAGGCCTACGAGATCGCCATGACCTCCCACTGGATCGACCGAAGTGACTGGGGAGCCGGTCTATGGGGGAGGTTCATCAATGAAGGCCGCGATGCCCTGTTACAGCTCCCCGACCATCTGATGACATCCTATGACCACAAGAAGGCGGCCCTCCTCACTCGATATGGGCTCACACCCGAAATGTACCGCCAGAGGTTCCGAGACTGCACCTGAATCCCGGGTACAACTTGGGTGGAATATGTAAACTATTTCAGCCGAGCCTTCGAGGGTTGGATCAAGGGGAGCCACGTAACGACCTACGAGCAACTTTTTAATCTCATGGTGTGGGAGCACCTCTCCAACAACTGCTTCGTCGAGCTCAGGCAGCACCTCCTCGACAGTAAATTGACTGATCCACGGCAGCTCGCCGCCGAGGCTGACCAATGGGAGAGCAGCCGAGTAGGCCGGGGTGGGCCGCACGAACAGAACAGGAACAACCAAGGTCAGCACCGTCCCTGAGGAGGAGTAGGAGGCCAGGGACGGGAAAGAGACACCGCCCCGGCCGCTCCCGCTACCAGCACCCCGCCCCCGGCCAGCCGGGGCAACCCCCCGATGCGCCCGGGGTTCCGAGCCAATGTCACGTGTCACCGATGCCAGCGAGTCGGCCACTACGCCAATGACCCGAACTGTCCACAGAACCAGACTCCGAGGCCCCGCCAGGTAGCTGCCGCCGCCCTGAGGGGAGAGCAAATCTCCGAAGAACAGGAAGAGTGCGAACAAGAACAACAAGAGTGGGAACCGGCCGCCATGGTGCTAGCGTGCCTAGGGGGAAGAGACATGGTCCCGCGGGCTCCCCTACCCGCCAACACCAGAAAATACAGTCAGTGGGTGAACATCAATGGGCGCAGGGCCGAAGCACTACGTGACACGGGGGCCAGTGTGACGGCCGTCCGCTGTCACCTGGTGACCCCGGAACAGATCCTGCCGAACATCCTCTGCCCCGTCCGTTCAGCCGACAATTCCGAGAGTCTGTGTCGGATGGCCTGCGTCCCCTTCGAATGGGGAGGAGTCTCCGGCATGTTGAAGGTGACGGTCCGAGATGATGCCCCCGTGGACTGTCTCCTGGGGAATGATCTTGAGAGTTCCCCGTGGGCCGCCGTGGAAAGAAGAGAGCACCTGGGGATGTTGGGCCTCCCGGACTGGGCATGCGTAACCACTCGGTCCATGGCCGCCCGGGCCATCTCCCGACCTGAAGAACCAGAATGGCCAGCACCTCCTCCCCCGGTCGCTCCAGTGGAGGACACCGACCACACCAACCCCCCTGAGCAAACCCCCGAAGGGCCCGCTCAGCTCCAGGACCTTCCCGACCTGGCTCAGTGGCGTCAAGAAGGGGGACCCACCCAGGAGCAGTTCCGTCAAGAGCAGAAGACCTGTCCCTCCCTCGAGGGACTGCGACAGCAAGCCCTCGCCCAGAACGCGGGAGACACCACCGGAGCCCATTGGATCTATTGGGACAACGACCTGTTGTATAGTGAACAAAGAATCGCGGAGTTAGGGGCCAGTCGAGTGTTGGTGGTGCCCCTCCGTTTTAGAGACTTCTTGCTGAATTTGGCCCACGATGTCCCTCTGGCTGGACACCTGGGACAGGACAAAACCTACAGTCGCCTGGTGACCCACTTTTTCTGGCCAAAGATGATAAACGACGTCCTCAACCACTGCCGGTCCTGCCCCACGTGCCAGGCCAGCGGGAAGAGCGGCCGCAAACTCAAAGCACCTCTGCAACCGTTCCCAGTTGTCACCACCCCGTTCGAGAGGGTGGGAATAGACATTGTGGGGCCCCTGGACCCCCGAACAGCACAAGGACATCGGTTCATCCTGGTACTGGTGGACCACGCCACCCGCTACCCCGAGGCTGTTCCCCTGCGAACTGTAACAGCCCCGGTGGTCGGCCGGGCCTTAATGGGGATCTTCTCCCGGGTGGGCTTTCCCCGAGAAGTCGTCAGCGACAGAGGCACAAACTTTATTTCAAAATATATGAAATCCCTCTGGCAACAGTGCGGGGTCACCTACCGATTCACGACCCCCTATCACCCTCAAGGAAACGGACTAGTCGAGCGGTTCAACCGCACGCTCAAGGGAATGATCGGGGGGTTGGAAGAGCCCCTCCGTCGCCAGTGGGATGTGCTACTCCCGTGCCTCCTCTTCGCCTATCGAGAAGTCCCCCAGAAGTCCCTCGGCTTCAGTCCTTTCGAACTCTTATACGGACACCCTGTTCGAGGGCCCCTCAGCCTAGTCAAAGAAGGTTGGGAGATGGCCCCCCTGAAGACCCCTCCAGACGTCTTCAAGTACCTCCTGACCCTACGCAATCAGACCAGACGATTCAGAGAAATGGCAAAAGCGAATCTTGAGGCCAGTCAGGAGGACATGAAGCAATGGTACGATCGAAATGCCTCCTCCATCGAATTCGCACCTGGCCAACAAGTGTGGGTGATGTCCCCCACCGAACCGTGTGCCTTGCAGGACAAGTGGACGGGGCCCTTCAAAGTGGTCGAGCGCAAGAGCCCCTTCACCTATCTCATCGATATGGAATCTCCCCGGAACCCCCTCCGGGTCCTCCACGCCAACAGACTCAAACCCCAAGTTGTGCGCTCGGAGCTCAGCCTCCTGATGGCTACGGACAGTGGAGCGGAAGAAGACTCCGAGCCTCTCCCTGATCTCCTAAAGACCCGTGAGAAAGATGGATCCATAGACGGGGTCCGACTCTTAGATGTCCTCACCCCGGAACAGCGCCAAGACTGCCGGGACCTCCTGCTGCAATTTGCGACCCTGTTTTCCCTCACCCCAGGGGTCACCCCCTGGTGCTTGCACGACGTGGACACTGGGGACAGTCCCCCTATCAGACATCGGGCGTACCGCGTACCAGATCGGGTACGTGCCTGCATCCAAGAAGAAGTGTCAAAGATGCTCACGCTCGGGGTCATCGAGCCCTCGGACAGCCCCTGGGCCAGCCCGGTCGTGCTGGTCCCCAAAGCTGCTGCCCCCGGCACCACTCCTGAGCTCCGATTCTGCGTTGACTATCGGGGCCTGAACGCTGTCACCAGAACCGACGCTCATCCCATCCCCCGAGCAGATGAACTGATCGACCGCATGGGGGCTGCCCGCTACCTCAGCATCTTCGACCTGACAGCGGGCTACTGGCAGATCGGTCTCACACCCCGGGCTCAAGAACGATCCGCCTTTTCCACCCCCGATGGCCACTACCACTTCAAGGTCATGCCATTCGGCATGAAGAACGCTCCAGCTACTTTTCAGCGACTGGTGAACCAGGTACTGGCGGGACTCGAGGAGTTCAGCGCCGCCTACCTGGACGATATCGCTGTGTACAGCCACTGGTCAGACCACCTCCGCCACCTCCGAGAGGTCCTGCAGGCCCTCCAACAGGCCGGCCTCACAATCAAGGCCAGCAAGTGCCAAATTGGTCAGGGGTCCGTGACCTATCTCGGACACCAAGTGGGAAGCGGTCTGGTGGCCCCTCTTCAACTCAAGATCGCTGCCATCCAGTCCTGGCAGCCTCCAGTCACGCAAACCGAGGTCCGAGCCTTCTTGGGGCTCACCGGCTACTACCGGCGGTTTGTGAGGGACTATGGCAGCATTGTGGGGCCCCTCACAGAACTCACATCCAAAAACCATCCGAAGGAGGTCAACTGGACTCCAGACTGTCAAGCGGCCTTCGAAAAGTTGAAGGCCGCCATGTGCACTGCCCCTGTGCTCCAGGCCCCCGACTACAGCCGGGAATTCATCGTACAAACAGATGCCTCCGACCATGGCATCGGGGCGGTCCTCTCCCAGTTGAACCCCGAAGGACTTGACCAACCGGTGGCCTTCATCAGCAGACGCCTACTGGCCCGAGAACAGCGCTGGAGCACCATCGAGAGGGAGGCCTTCGCAGTAGTGTGGGCCCTCAAGAAGCTCCGGCCCTATCTCTTCGGTACCCACTTCCGGGTGCAAACAGATCATCGGCCCCTGCAGTGGCTAATGCAGATGCGGGGGGAAAATCCCAAACGATTGCGTTGGTCCATCTCCCTGCAGGGGATGGACTTCACTGTGGAACACCGACCTGGCCAAGACCACGCCAACGCGGATGGCCTGTCGCGCTTTTTACGCCTCGACGAGGAGAGTCCCCAAGAGGATGGGTGACTCTCCCCGCCTTCAGCTGGGGGGGACGCATGTTGGACAGGCCACATGAAGGGCTCGCTCCCTCCCCGCATGACAGGGCCCGCCACCCGCTACCCCGAGGCTGTTCCCCTGCGAACTGTAACAGCCCCGGTGGTCGGCCGGGCCTTAATGGGGATCTTCTCCCGGGTGGGCTTTCCCCGAGAAGTCGTCAGCGACAGAGGCACAAACTTTATTTCAAAATATATGAAATCCCTCTGGCAACAGTGCGGGGTCACCTACCGATTCACGACCCCCTATCACCCTCAAGGAAACGGACTAGTCGAGCGGTTCAACCGCACGCTCAAGGGAATGATCGGGGGGTTGGAAGAGCCCCTCCGTCGCCAGTGGGATGTGCTACTCCCGTGCCTCCTCTTCGCCTATCGAGAAGTCCCCCAGAAGTCCCTCGGCTTCAGTCCTTTCGAACTCTTATACGGACACCCTGTTCGAGGGCCCCTCAGCCTAGTCAAAGAAGGTTGGGAGATGGCCCCCCTGAAGACCCCTCCAGACGTCTTCAAGTACCTCCTGACCCTACGCAATCAGACCAGACGATTCAGAGAAATGGCAAAAGCGAATCTTGAGGCCAGTCAGGAGGACATGAAGCAATGGTACGATCGAAATGCCTCCTCCATCGAATTCGCACCTGGCCAACAAGTGTGGGTGATGTCCCCCACCGAACCGTGTGCCTTGCAGGACAAGTGGACGGGGCCCTTCAAAGTGGTCGAGCGCAAGAGCCCCTTCACCTATCTCATCGATATGGAATCTCCCCGGAACCCCCTCCGGGTCCTCCACGCCAACAGACTCAAACCCCAAGTTGTGCGCTCGGAGCTCAGCCTCCTGATGGCTACGGACAGTGGAGCGGAAGAAGACTCCGAGCCTCTCCCTGATCTCCTAAAGACCCGTGAGAAAGATGGATCCATAGACGGGGTCCGACTCTTAGATGTCCTCACCCCGGAACAGCGCCAAGACTGCCGGGACCTCCTGCTGCAATTTGCGACCCTGTTTTCCCTCACCCCAGGGGTCACCCCCTGGTGCTTGCACGACGTGGACACTGGGGACAGTCCCCCTATCAGACATCGGGCGTACCGCGTACCAGATCGGGTACGTGCCTGCATCCAAGAAGAAGTGTCAAAGATGCTCACGCTCGGGGTCATCGAGCCCTCGGACAGCCCCTGGGCCAGCCCGGTCGTGCTGGTCCCCAAAGCTGCTGCCCCCGGCACCACTCCTGAGCTCCGATTCTGCGTTGACTATCGGGGCCTGAACGCTGTCACCAGAACCGACGCTCATCCCATCCCCCGAGCAGATGAACTGATCGACCGCATGGGGGCTGCCCGCTACCTCAGCATCTTCGACCTGACAGCGGGCTACTGGCAGATCGGTCTCACACCCCGGGCTCAAGAACGATCCGCCTTTTCCACCCCCGATGGCCACTACCACTTCAAGGTCATGCCATTCGGCATGAAGAACGCTCCAGCTACTTTTCAGCGACTGGTGAACCAGGTACTGGCGGGACTCGAGGAGTTCAGCGCCGCCTACCTGGACGATATCGCTGTGTACAGCCACTGGTCAGACCACCTCCGCCACCTCCGAGAGGTCCTGCAGGCCCTCCAACAGGCCGGCCTCACAATCAAGGCCAGCAAGTGCCAAATTGGTCAGGGGTCCGTGACCTATCTCGGACACCAAGTGGGAAGCGGTCTGGTGGCCCCTCTTCAACTCAAGATCGCTGCCATCCAGTCCTGGCAGCCTCCAGTCACGCAAACCGAGGTCCGAGCCTTCTTGGGGCTCACCGGCTACTACCGGCGGTTTGTGAGGGACTATGGCAGCATTGTGGGGCCCCTCACAGAACTCACATCCAAAAACCATCCGAAGGAGGTCAACTGGACTCCAGACTGTCAAGCGGCCTTCGAAAAGTTGAAGGCCGCCATGTGCACTGCCCCTGTGCTCCAGGCCCCCGACTACAGCCGGGAATTCATCGTACAAACAGATGCCTCCGACCATGGCATCGGGGCGGTCCTCTCCCAGTTGAACCCCGAAGGACTTGACCAACCGGTGGCCTTCATCAGCAGACGCCTACTGGCCCGAGAACAGCGCTGGAGCACCATCGAGAGGGAGGCCTTCGCAGTAGTGTGGGCCCTCAAGAAGCTCCGGCCCTATCTCTTCGGTACCCACTTCCGTGTGCAAACAGATCATCGGCCCCTGCAGTGGCTAATGCAGATGCGGGGGGAAAATCCCAAACTATTGCGTTGGTCCATCTCCCTGCAGGGGATGGACTTCACTGTGGAACACCGACCTGGCCAAGACCACGCCAACGCGGATGGCCTGTCGCGCTTTTTACGCCTCGACGAGGAGAGTCCCCAAGAGGATGGGTGACTCTCCCCGCCTTCAGCTGGGGGGGACGCATGTTGGACAGGCCACATGAAGGGCTCGCTCCCTCCCCGCATGACAGGGCCCGAGCCCCGGCCCTCCAGGTGTTACCCACAGAAGCAACCCGCACCCCGTCCCCTACGGGACTCCTGCCCCCGGACATCTCTGTATCATGGGGCCGAGCCACTACCAGCTCCATCGCCCGGCCCGGCCGCCATCTTGGACCCTGCACCACGAGGCCGCGTGGCCTCGACTCGACCCTAACCCTGGGCCTGGCCAGGCCCCAACATCCCGGCACCACCATCCTCCCAGGAGGTGAACGGACCACTTGGCAGGTCAATGGGAGAAAGAAGTGTCGATGGCTCTCCCCCGCCAGGTGCCGATCGCCCCAGCTCCCCCGGGCACTGGCTCCACCCCCCTGCTGGGTGTCTGGACTCCCTCATCCCGGACCTCCCGACCTCCAAGTGCGAGGGTCCGGACATCAAAGGGCGCCAGACCTATAACTGGGGCAGCTCCAGAGCAGGAAGGCAGTTGTATCCTGGAGTCGAGAGACCCCGTGAAGAACTCATCCTTGACGGACTACTGGCGCTGCCGTAGCCCTGCCTTGTGAACTATCGTCCTGCCTGCTGGCGCTGCCGCAACCTTCTGCATCCTTCATCCTCGTCGGGACCTGCTGGCGCTGCCCCGGACCGTTGTAACTACCACCTTCACCGGGACCTGCTGGCGCTGCCGCGGACCGTCGCTACCTTCGATCATCTCGGGACCTGCCGGCGCTGCCGCGGCCCGTCCACCTAGAACGCCGAGCTCGAGGATTGTGAGCTACCCATCATATCATCGCAGCTACCAGATTGGTAACAAGACTGTCCCGCTACCCCCTTTCCCATCCAAGAGACTAGAATCGAGGGGACCCCTGAGTCCTGACCTCCTTGTACCATTCTATCGTACTTCAAGATTGCTTATAAAGAACGTTAAACCTTATCTTTGTGTGGTGTACATCTGTGGGGGGGAAGTTACTCGTCTGTACGATCGCTGGAGACGGCTCTCCCCGGAGACCTCTCCCCTTGTCCTCGGCCGACCCTCCAGGTCCGTCTAACAGCCACAGACACAGTAGATGTGACGCTCCCGCTGTACCCTTGGGATGCCATGCGGCAGGGACCCAGAAGAGCAGGGAGGGGCCAAGAAGGAGTTCGAAGGCGAGCGGGACGGTACTTGCAGCCCGGGCTGGTCCTGACGGACACCCACCGAAGCGGTAGCAAGTTGAAGCCTCACACTGTTGAACCAATAGCCCAGGTGGTTGGGCCCCTCCCCAGAGATTGGCTGCCTGAAGACAGGCAATAAACAAGAACGGACTAAAAGGACTACAATTGCAAAGACAATATAAGTGTTGACAGAATGTTATGCATGAGCATGAAATTAGCAATATGGATAAATGTTATGTTATAATAAACTGTGACCTTTTAACGCACCAAGCATGTGGTGACTGGTGTTTTGTCAGAGGTTAAGAGGGCCGCAGCTGGAAAGTTTAAAGGGTGGGGGAGGTGACTCCCCACCTGGGAGGAGTTTAGTAACTTCTTAAGGTACTGTATCCATGTAAAAGGCCATCGCTATTGGCTTTGCCAATGCTTGTTTAAATTGTAACCACCTCATGGTATATGAAGGGTGACGTGCACGGTGTCAGTACGAGGTTTCTTGCAGAAGATGACTCATGATGAAAGGCTGGCATGAGGTGATGGTGATTGGATGAAAGGAGGGCGCGTGTGAAGATGGAGGCGCCGCTAAGAACATGGGAGGCCTCCAGGGCCTGCTTTGAGGATGGGTCTGGCCTCCTCAGGGTAGAGAAAGATGTAGAGCTCAAACCCCTCCTCCCCCCTCCCCAGGTGCATGAGAGAGAAAGACCCTGGACTTACCGGAGCTCCAGTAGGCGTCTCCGCGGATCCGTCAGAGCCGCACACACCGGAGAGATGTCCGTCACCGGCTCCGGCTCAGGCGACCTCCACTCATCCCACATTTTACATCCTTCGAGTCTGCGGAAGAAAGAACAGCCGTGAGCGTCACGGGGTCAGCACAGGGGTCAAGGGTCAGTGCAGGGGTCAGGGCAGGGGTCAGTGCAAAGGTCCATGCAGGTGTCAGTGCAAGGGTCAGTGCAGGGGTCAGTGCTGGGTCAGGGCAGGGGACAGGGGGCAGGGCAGGGGTCAGTGCAGGGGTCAGTGCAGGGGTCGGTGCAGGGGTCAGTGCAGGGGTCAGTGCAGGGGTCAGTGCTGGGTCAGTGCAGGGGTCAGTGCAGGGGTCAGGGCAGGGGTCAGTGCAGGGGTCAGTGCAGAGGTCAGTGCAGGGGTCAGTGCTGGGTCAGTGCAGGGGTCGGTGCTGGGGTCGGTGCAGGGGTCAGTGCGGGGGTCGGTGCAGACATCAGGGCAGAGGTCAGTGCAGGTGTCAGGGCAGGGGTCAGGGCAGGGGTCAGTGCAGGGGTCAGTGCAGGGGCCAGTGCAGGGGCCAGTGCAGGGGTCAGTGCAGGGGTCAGTGCAGGGGCCAGGGCAGGGGTCAGTGCAGGGGTCAGTGCTGGGGTCAGTGCAGGGGTCAGTGCAGGGGTCAGTGCAGGGGTCAGTGCAAGGATCAGTGCAGGGGTCAGTGCAGAGGTCAGTGGTGGGGTCAGTGCAAGGGTCAGTGCAGGGGTCAGGGCAGGGATCAGTGCAGGGGTCAGTGCAGGGGTCAGTGCAAGGGTCAGTGCAGGGGTCAGTGCAAGGGTCAGTGCAGGGGTCAGTGCTGGGGTCAGTGCAGGGGTCGGTGCTGGGGTCAGTGCAGGGGTCAGTGTAGGGGTCAGTGCATGGGTCAGTGCTGGGGTCGGTGCAGGGATCAGTGCTGGGGTCAGTGCATGGGTCAGTGCAGGGGTCAGTGCAGGGGTCAGTGCAGGGGTCAGTGCTGGGGTCAGTGCAGGGGTCGGTGCTGGGGTCGGTGCAGGGATCAGTGCTGGGGTCAGTGCATGGGTCAGTGCAGGGGTCAGTGCAGGGGTCAGTGCAAGGGTCAGTGCAGGGGTCCGTGCAGGCGTCAGTGCAGGGGTCAGGGCAGGGGTCAGTGCAGGGGTCAGTGCTGGGGTCAGTGCAGGGGTCGGTGCTGGGGTCGGTGCAGGGATCAGTGCTGGGGTCAGTGCATGGGTCAGTGCATGGGTCAGTGCAGGGGTCAGTGCAGGGGTCAGGGCAGGGGTCAGTGCAGGGGTCAGTGCAGGGGTCAGGGCAGGGGTCAGGGCAGGGGTCAGGGCAGGGGTCAGTGCTGGGCTCAGTGCAGGGGTCGGTGCTGGGGTCGGTGCAGGGATCAGTGCTGGGGTCAGTGCATGGGTCAGTGCAGGGGTCAGTGCAGGGGTCAGTGCAGGGGTCAGGGCAGGGGTCAGTGCAAGGGTCAGTGCAAGGGTCAGTGCAGGGGTCAGTGCAGGGGTCAGTGCAAGGGTCAGTTTAGGGGTCAGTGCAAGGGTCAGTTTAGGGGTCAGTGCAAGTGTCAGGGCAGGGGTCAGTGCAAGGGTCAGTGCAGGGGTCAGGGAAGGGGTCGGGCAGGGGTCAGTGTAGGGGTCCGTGCAGGGTACAGGGCAGGGGTCAGCAGGGCTCAGGGCAGGGGTCAGTGCAGGGGTCAGGGCAGGTGTCAGTGCAAGGGTCAGTGCAGGGGTCAGGGAAGGGGTCGGGCAGGGGTCAGTGTAGGGGTCAGTGCAGGAGTCAGGGCAGTGGTCAGCAGGGCTCAGGGCAGGGGTCAATGCAGGGGTCAGGGCAGGTGTCAGTGCAAGGGTCAGTGCAGGGGTCAGGGCAGAGGTCAGTGCAGGGGTCAGTGCAAGAGTCAGTGCAGGGGTCAGTGCAGGGGTCGGTGCAGGGGTCAGTGCAGTGGTCAGGGTAGGGGTCAGGGCAGGGGTCAGGGCAAGGGTCAGTGCAGGGGTCGGTGCAGGGGTCAGGGCAGGGGTCAGTGCAGGGGTCAGTGCAGGAGTCAGGGCAGTGGTCAGGCAGGGCTCAGGGCAGGGGTCAGTGCAGGAGTCAGTGCAGGGGTCAGGGCAGGTGTCAGTGCAAGGGTCAGTGCAAGGGTCAGTGCAGGGGTCAGGGCAGAGGTCAGTGCAGGGGTCAGTGCAAGGGTCAGTGCAGGGGTCAGTGCAAGGGTCAGGGCAGGGGTCAGTGCAGGGGTCAGGGCAGGGGTCAGGGCAGGGGTCAGCGCAAGGGTCAGTGCAGGGGTCAGTGCAGGGGTCAGGGCAGGGGTCAGGGCAGGGGTCAGTGCAGGGGTCAGTGCAAGGGTCAGTGCAGGGGTCAGGGGTGGGGTCAGTGCAAGGGTCAGTGCAGGTGTCAGTGCAGGGGTCAGTGCTGGGGTCGGTGCAGGGGTCAGTGCTGGGGTCAGTGCAGGGGTCAGTGCTGGGGTCAGTGCAGGGATCGGTGCTGGGGTCGGTGCAGGGATCAGTGCTGGGGTCAGTGCATGGGTCAGTGCTGGGGTCAATGCAGGGGTCAGGGCAGGGGTCAGGGCAGGGGTCAGTGCAGGGGTCAGTGCAAGGGTCAGTGCAGGGGTCAGTGCAGGGGTCAGGGCAGGGGTCAGTGCAGGGGTCGGCGCAGGGGTCGGTGCAGGGGACAGGGCAGGGGTCAGTGCAAGGGTCAGTGCAGGGGTCAGGGCAGGGGTCAGTGCAAGGGTCAGTGCAAGGGTCAGTGCAGGGGTCAGTGCGAGAGTCAGGGCAGGTGTCAGTGCAAGGGTCAGTGCAGGGGTCAGGGCAGGGGTCAGGGCAGGGGTCAGTGCAGGGGTCGGTGCAGGGGACAGGGCAGGGGTCAGTGCAGGGGTCGGTGCTGGGGTCAGTGCAGGGGTCAGTGCAAGGGTCAGTGCAAGGTTCAGTGCAGGGGTCAGTGCAAGGGTCAGTGCAGGGGTCAGCGCTGGGGTCAATGCAGGGGTCAGTTCAGGGGTCAGGGCAGGGGTCAGGGCAGGGGTCAGTGCAGGGGTCGGTGCAGGGACAGGGCAGGGGTCAGTGCAAGGGTCAGTGCAAGGGTCAGTGCAGGGGTCAGTGCAGGGGTCAGTGCAAGGGTCAGTTTAGGGGTCAGTGCAAGGGTCAGTTTAGGGGTCAGTGCAAGTGTCAGGGCAGGGGTCAGTGCAAGGGTCAGTGCAGGGGTCAGGGAAGGGGTCGGGCAGGGGTCAGTGTAGGGGTCCGTGCAGGGTACAGGGCAGGGGTCAGCAGGGCTCAGGGCAGGGGTCAGTGCAGGGGTCAGGGCAGGTGTCAGTGCAAGGGTCAGTGCAGGGGTCAGGGAAGGGGTCGGGCAGGGGTCAGTGTAGGGGTCAGTGCAGGAGTCAGGGCAGTGGTCAGCAGGGCTCAGGGCAGGGGTCAGTGCAGGGGTCAGGGCAGGTGTCAGTGCAAGGGTCAGTGCAGGGGTCAGGGCAGAGGTCAGTGCAGGGGTCAGTGCAAGGGTCAGTGCAGGGGTCAGTGCAGGGGTCGGTGCAGGGGTCAGTGCAGTGGTCAGGGTAGGGGTCAGGGCAGGGGTCAGGGCAAGGGTCAGTGCAGGGGTCGGTGCAGGGGTCAGGGCAGGGGTCAGTGCAGGGGTCAGTGCAGGAGTCAGGGCAGTGGTCAGGCAGGGCTCAGGGCAGGGGTCAGTGCAGGAGTCAGTGCAGGGGTCAGGGCAGGTGTCAGTGCAAGGGTCAGTGCAAGGGTCAGTGCAGTGGTCAGGGCAGAGGTCAGTGCAGGGGTCAGTGCAAGGGTCAGTGCAGGGGTCAGTGCAAGGGTCAGGGCAGGGGTCAGTGCAGGGGTCAGGGCAGGGGTCAGGGCAGGGGTCAGCGCAAGGGTCAGTGCAGGGGTCAGTGCAGGGGTCAGGGCAGGGGTCAGTGCAGGGGTCAGTGCAGGGGTCAGTGCAAGGGTCAGTGCAGGGGTCAGGGGTGGGGTCAGTGCAAGGGTCAGTGCAGGTGTCAGTGCAGGGGTCAGTGCTGTGTCAGTGCAGGGGTTGGTGCTGGGGTCGGTGCAGGGGTCAGTGCTGGGGTCAGTGCAGGGGTCATTGCTGGGGTCGGTGCAGGGATCAGTGCTGGGGTCAGTGCATGGGTCAGTGCTGGGGTCAATGCAGGGGTCAGGGCAGGGGTCAGGGCAGGGGTCAGTGCAGGGGTCAGTGCAGGGGTCAGTGCAAGGGTCAGTGCAGGGGTCAGGGCAGGGGTCAGTGCAGGGGTCGGTGCAGGGGTCGGTGCAGGGGACAGGGCAGGGGTCAGTGCAAGGGTCAGTGCAGGGGTCAGGGCAGGGGTCAGTGCAAGGGTCAGTGCAAGGGTCAGTGCAGGGGTCAGTGCGAGAGTCAGGGCAGGTGTCAGTGCAAGGGTCAGTGCAGGGGTCAGGGCAGGGGTCAGGGCAGGGGTCAGTGCAGGGGTCGGTGCAGGGGACAGGGTAGGGGTCAGTGCAGGGGTCGGTGCTGGGGTCAGTGCAGGGGTCAGTGCAAGGGTCAGTGCAAGGTTCAGTGCAGGGGTCAGTGCAAGGGTCAGTGCAGGGGTCAGCGCTGGGGTCAATGCAGGGGTCAGTTCAGGGGTCAGGGCAGGGGTCAGGGCAGGGGTCAGTGCAGTGGTCCGTGCAAGGGTCAGTGCAAGGGTCAGTGCAGGGATCAGGGCAGGGGTCAGTCCAGGGGTCGGTGCAGGGGACAGGGCAGGGGTCGGTGCAGACATCAGGGCAGAGGTCAGTGCATATGTCAGGGCAGGGGTCAGGGCAGGGGTCAGTGCAGGGGTCAGTGCAGGGGCCAGTGCAGGGGCCAGTGCAGGGGCCAGTGCAGGGGCCAGTGCAAGGGTCAGTGCAGGGGCCAGTGCAGGGGTCAGTGCAGGGGTCAGTGCAGGGGTCAGTGCAGGGGTCAGTGCAGGGGTCAGTGCAGGGGTCAGTGCAAGGATCAGTGCAGGGGTCAGTGCAGAGGTCAGTGGTGGGGTCAGTGCAAGGGTCAGTGCAGGGGTCAGTGCTGGGGTCAGTGCAGGGGTCGGTGCTGGGGTCGGTGCAGGGATCAGTGCTGGGGTCAGTGCATGGGTCAGTGCAGGGGTCAGTGCAGGGGTTAGTGCAGGGGTCAGTGCTGGGGTCAGTGCAGGGGTCGGTGCTGGGGTCGGTGCAGGGATCAGTGCTGGGGTCAGTGCATGGGTCAGTGCAGGGGTCAGTGCAAGGGTCAGTGCAGGGGTCAGTGCTGGGGTCAGTGCAGGGGTCGGTGCTGGGGTCGGTGCAGGGGTCAGTGTAGGGGTCAGTGCATGGGTCAGTGCATGGGTCAGTGCAGGGGTCAGTGCAGGGGTCAGTGCAGGGGTCAGTGCAGGGGTCAGTGCAGGGGTCAGGGCAGGGGTCAGGGCAGGGGTCAGTGCAGGGGTCAGTGCAGGGGTCAGGGCAGTGGTCAGGGCAGGGGTCAGTGCAGGGGTCAGTGCTGGGGTCAGTGCAGGGGTCGGTGCTGGGGTCGGTGCAGGGATCAGTGCAGGGGTCAGTGCAGGGGTCAGTGCAAGGGTCAGTGCAGGGGTCAGGGGTGGGGTCAGTGCAAGGGTCAGTGCAGGTGTCAGTGCAGGGGTCAGTGCTGTGTCAGTGCAGGGGTTGGTGCTGGGGTCGGTGCAGGGGTCAGTGCTGGGGTCAGTGCAGGGGTCAGTGCTGGGGTCAGTGCAGGGATCGGTGCTGGGGTCGGTGCAGGGATCAGTGCTGGGGTCAGTGCATGGGTCAGTGCTGGGGTCAATGCAGGGGTCAGGGCAGGGGTCAGGGCAGGGGTCAGTGCAGGGGTCAGTGCAGGGGTCAGTGCAGGGGTCAGTGCAAGGGTCAGTGCATGGGTCAGGGCAGGGGTCAGTGCAGGGGTCGGCGCAGGGGTCGGTGCAGGGGACAGGGCAGGGGTCAGTGCAAGGGTCAGTGCAGGGGTCAGGGCAGGGGTCAGTGCAAGGGTCAGTGCAAGGGTCAGTGCAGGGGTCAGGGCAGGGGTCAGGGCAGGGGTCAGTGCAGGGGTCGGTGCAGGGGACAGGGCAGGCGTCAGTGCAGGGGTCGGTGCTGGGGTCAGTGCAGGGGTCAGTGCAAGGGTCAGTGCAAGGTTCAGTGCAGGGGTCAGTGCAAGGGTCAGTGCAGGGGTCAGCGCTGGGGTCAATGCAGGGGTCAGTTCAGGGGTCAGGGCAGGGGTCAGGGCAGGGGTCAGTGCAGTGGTCCGTGCAAGGGTCAGTGCAAGGGTCAGTGCAGGGATCAGGGCAGGGGTCAGTCCAGGGGTCGGTGCAGGGGACAGGGCAGGGGTTGGTGCAGACATCAGGGCAGAGGTCAGTGCAGGTGTCAGGGCAGGGGTCAGGGCAGGGGTCAGTGCAGGGGTCAGTGCAGGGGCCAGTGCAGGGGCCAGTGCAGGGGCCAGTGCAAGGGTCAGTGCAGGGGCCAGTGCAGGGGTCAGTGCAGGGGTCAGTGCAGGGGTCAGTGCAGGGGCCAGGGCAGGGGTCAGTGCAGGGGTCAGTGCTGGGGTCAGTGCAGGGGTCAGTGCAGGGGTCAGTGCAGGGGTCAGTGCAGGGGTCAGTGCAAGGATCAGTGCAGGGGTCAGTGCAGAGGTCAGTGGTGGGGTCAGTGCAAGGGTCAGTGCAGGGGTCAGTGCTGGGGTCAGTGCAGGGGTCGGTGCTGGGGTCGGTGCAGGGATCAGTGCTGGGGTCAGTGCATGGGTCAGTGCAGGGGTCAGTGCAGGGGTTAGTGCAGGGGTCAGTGCTGGGGTCAGTGCAGGGGTCGGTGCTGGGGTCGGTGCAGGGATCAGTGCTGGGGTCAGTGCATGGGTCAGTGCAGGGGTCAGTGCAAGGGTCAGTGCAGGGGTCAGTGCTGGGGTCAGTGCAGGGGTCGGTGCTGGGGTCAGTGCAGGGGTCAGTGTAGGGGTCAGTGCAGGGGTCAGTGCAGGGGTCAGTGCAGGGGTCAGTGCATGGGTCAGTGCAGGGGTCAGTGCAGGGGTCAGGGCAGGGGTCAGGGCAGGGGTCAGTGCAGGGGTCAGTGCAGGGGTCAGGGCAGGGGTCAGGGCAGGGGTCAGTGCTGGGGTCAGTGCAGGGGTCGGTGCTGGGGTCGGTGCAGGGATCAGTGCTGGGGTCAGTGCATGGGTCAGTGCAGGGGTCAGTGCAGGGGTCAGTGCAGGGGTCAGTGCAGGGGTCAGGGCAGGGGTCAGTGCAGGGGTCGGTGCAGGGACAGGGCAGGGGTCAGTGCAAGGGTCAGTGCAAGGGTCAGTGCAGGGGTCAGTGCAGGGGTCAGTGCAAGGGTCAGTTTAGGGGTCAGTGCAAGGGTCAGTTTAGGGGTCAGTGCAAGTGTCAGGGCAGGGGTCAGTGCAAGGGTCAGTGCAGGGGTCAGGGAAGGGGTCGGGCAGGGGTCAGTGTAGGGGTCCGTGCAGGGTACAGGGCAGGGGTCAGTGCAGGGGTCAGTGCAGGAGTCAGGGCAGTGGTCAGCAGGGCTCAGGGCAGGGGTCAGTGCAGGGGTCAGGGCAGGTGTCAGTGCAAGGGTCAGTGCAGGGGTCAGGGCAGAGGTCAGTGCAGGGGTCAGTGCAAGGGTCAGTGCAGGGGTCAGTGCAAGGGTCAGGGCAGGGGTCAGTGCAGTGGTCAGGGTAGGGGTCAGGGCAGGGGTCAGGGCAAGGGTCAGTGCAGGGGTCGGTGCAGGGGTCAGGGCAGGGGTCAGTGCAGGGGTCAGTGCAGGAGTCAGGGCAGTGGTCGGCAGGGCTCAGGGCAGGGGTCAGTGCAGGAGTCAGTGCAGGGGTCAGGGCAGGTGTCAGTGCAAGGGTCAGTGCAAGGGTCAGTGCAGGGGTCAGGGCAGAGGTCAGTGCAGGGGTCAGTGCAAGGGTCAGTGCAGGGGTCAGTGCAAGGGTCAGGGCAGGGGTCAGTGCAGGGGTCAGGGCAGGTGTCAGGGCAGGGGTCAGCGCAAGGGTCAGTGCAGGGGTCAGTGCAGTGGTCAGGGCAGGGGTCAGTGCAGGGGTCAGTGCAGGGGTCAGTGCAAGGGTCAGTGCAGGGGTCAGGGGTGGGGTCAGTGCAAGGGTTAGTGCAGGTGTCAGTGCAGGGGTCAGTGCTGTGTCAGTGCAGGGGTTGGTGCTGGGGTCGGTGCAGGGGTCAGTGCTGGGGTCAGTGCAGGGGTCAGTGCTGGGGTCAGTGCAGGGATCGGTGCTGGGGTCGGTGCAGGGATCAGTGCTGGGGTCAGTGCATGGGTCAGTGCTGGGGTCAATGCAGGGGTCAGGGCAGGGGTCAGGGCAGGGGTCAGTGCAGGGGTCAGTGCAGGGGTCAGTGCAAGGGTCAGTGCAGGGGTCAGGGCAGGGGTCAGTGCAGGGGTCGGCGCAGGGGTCGGTGCAGGGGACAGGGCAGGGGTCAGTGCAAGGGTCAGTGCAGGGGTCAGGGCAGGGGTCAGTGCAAGGGTCAGTGCAAGGGTCAGTGCAGGGGTCAGTGCAAGTGTCAGGGCAGGTGTCAGTGCAAGGGTCAGTGCAGGGGTCAGGGCAGGGGTCAGGGCAGGGGTCAGTGCAGGGGTCGGTGCAGGGGACAGGGCAGGGGTCAGTGCAGGGGTCGGTGCTGGGGTCAGTGCAGGGGTCAGTGCAAGGGTCAGTGCAAGGTTCTGTGCAGGGGTCAGTGCAAGGGTCAGTGCAGGGGTCAGCGCTGGGGTCAATGCAGGGGTCAGTTCAGGGGTCAGGGCAGGGGTCAGGGCAGGGGTCAGTGCAGTGGTCCGTGCAAGGGTCAGTGCAAGGGTCAGTGCAGGGATCAGGGCAGGGGTCAGTCCAGGGGTCGGTGCAGGGGACAGGGCAGGGGTCAGTGCAAGGGTCAGTGCAGGGGTCATGGCAGGGGTCAGTGCAGGGTTCAGTGCAGGGGTCAGTGCAAGGGTCAGTGCAAGGGTCAGTGCAAGGGTCAGTGCTGGGGACAGGGCAGGGGAAATGCAAGGGTCAGTGCAGGGGTCAGGGCAGGGGTCAGTGCAGGGGTCAGTGCAAGGGTCAGTGCAG
Source organism: Lissotriton vulgaris (assembly GCF_964263255.1). Classification (NCBI taxonomy): domain Eukaryota; kingdom Metazoa; phylum Chordata; class Amphibia; order Caudata; family Salamandridae; genus Lissotriton; species Lissotriton vulgaris. The sequence continues at coordinate 734,391 of NW_028251487.1, read as the reverse complement.
GGGACAGTGAAAGGGTCAGTGCAGGGGTCAGTGCAGGGGTCAGGGCAAGGGTCAGTGCAGGGGTCAGTGTAGCGGTCAGTGCAGGGGTCAGTGCAAGGGTCAGTGCCATAGTCAGTCCAGGGGTCAGTGCAGGGGTCGGTGCAGGGGTCAGATCTGGGGGCAGTGAGGGGGCAGTACACGGGTCAGTAACTGCTCGAGGGGTGGGGGAGAGGCACGCCTATAACATTATAACTAAGGTACTGTTAGAAATGGGATCCCTGGCTGGCCAGGGCTTGCGCCAAAGTCAGTCAGAGACCACCACTTCCACGTCAGGGCAAGAGATGCCGAGGGGCTCTTCTGCTGCCCCCCAAGAGATGCTGCGAAGCTCTTCTGCTGCCCCCACAAGAGATGCCGAGGGGCTCTTCTGCCCCCCCACCCCCAAAAGATGCTGAGGGGCTCTTCTGCCCCCCCACCACCAAGAGATGCTGAGGGGCTCTTCTGCCCCCCCCACCCCCAAGAGATGCTGAGGGGCTGTTCTGCCCCCCCACCACCAAGAGATGCTGAGGGGCTCTTCTGCCCCCCCACCACCAAGAGATGCTGAGGGGCTCTTCTGCCCCCCCCACCCCCAAGAGATGCTGAGGGGCTCTTCTGCCCCCCCACCCCCAAGAGATGCAGATGGGCTCTTCTGCCCCCCCACCCCCAAGAGATGCAGATGGGCTCTTCTGCCCCCCACCCCCAAAAGATGCTGAGGGGCTCTTCTGCCCCCCCACCCCCAAGAGATGCCGAGGGGCTCTTCTCCCCCCCACCCCTAAGAGATGCTGAGGGGCTCTTCTGCCCCCCCACCCCCAAGAGATGCCGAGGGGCTCTTCTGCTGCCCCCCAAGTGATGCTGAGGGGCTCTTCTGCCCCCGAACCCCCAAGAGATGCTGAGGGGCTCTTCTGCCCCCGAACCCCCAAGAGATGCTGAGGGGCTCTTCTGCCCCCCCCCCACCCCCAAAAAATGCTGAGGGGCTCTTCTGCCCCCCCACCACCAAGAGATGCTGAGGGGCTCTTCTGCCCCCCACCCCCAAAAGATGCTGAGGGGCTCTTCTGCCCCCCCACCACCAAGAGATGCTGAGGGGCTCTTCTGCCCCCCCACCACCAAGAGATGCTGAGGGGCTCTTCTGCCCCCCCCACCCCCAAGAGATGCTGAGGGGCTGTTCTGCCCCCCCACCACCAAGAGATGCTGAGGGGCTCTTCTGCCCCCCCACCACCAAGAGATGCTGAGGGGCTCTTCTGCCCCCCCCACCCCCAAGAGATGCTGAGGGGCTCTTCTGCCCCCCCACCCCCAAGAGATGCAGATGGGCTCTTCTGCCCCCCCACCCCCAAGAGATGCAGATGGGCTCTTCTGCCCCCCCACCCCCAAAAGATGCTGAGGGGCTCTTCTGCCCCCCCACCCCCAAGAGATGCCGAGGGGCTCTTCTCCCCCCCACCCCTAAGAGATGCTGAAGGGCTCTTCTGCCCCCCCACCCCCAAGAGATGCCGAGGGGCTCTTCTGCCCCCGAACCCCCAAGAGATGCTGAGGGGCTCTTCTGCCCCCGAACCCCCAAGAGATGCTGAGGGGCTCTTCTGCCCCCCCCCCCACCCCCAAAAAATGCTGAGGGGCTCTTCTGCCCCCCCACCACCAAGAGATGCTGAGGGGCTCTTCTGCCCCCCACCCCCAAAAGATGCTGAGGGGCTCTTCTGCCCCCCCACCACCAAGAGATGCTGAGGGGCTCTTCTGCCCCCCCACCACCAAGAGATGCTGAGGGGCTCTTCTGCCCCCCCCCACCCCCAAGAGATGCTGAGGGGCTCTTCTGCCCCCCCACCCCCAAGAGATGCAGATGGGCTCTTCTGCCCCCCCCCCCCACCCCCAAGAGATGCTGAGGGGCTCTTCTGCCCCCCCACCCCCAAGAGATGCTGAGGGGCTCTTCTGCTGCCTCCACCCCCAAGAGATGCTGAGGGGCTCTTCTGCCCCCCCCCACCCCCAAGAGATGCTGAGGGGCTCTTCTGCCCCCCCACCTCCAAGAGATGCTGAGAGGCTCTTATGCCCCCCCACCCCCAAAAGATGCTGAGGGGCTCTTCTGCCCCCCCACCACCAAGAGATGCTGAGGGGCTCTTCTGCCCCCCCACCACCAAGAGATGCTGAGGGGCTCTTCTGCCCCCCCCACCCCCAAGAGATGCTGAGGGGCTGTTCTGCCCCCCCACCACCAAGAGATGCCGAGGGGCTCTTCTGCCCCCCCACCACCAAGAGATGCTGAGGGGCTCTTCTGCCCCCCCCACCCCCAAGAGATGCTGAGGGGCTCTTCTGCCCCCCCACCCCCAAGAGATGCAGATGGGCTCTTCTGCCCCCCCACCCCCAAGAGATGCAGATGGGCTCTTCTGCCCCCCCACCCCCAAAAGATGCTGAGGGGCTCTTCTGCCCCCCCACCCCCAAGAGATGCCGAGGGGCTCTTCTCCCCCCCACCCCTAAGAGATGCTGAGGGGCTCTTCTGCCCCCCCACCCCCAAGAGATGCCGAGGGGCTCTTCTGCCCCCGAACCCCCAAGAGATGCTGAGGGGCTCTTCTGCCCCCGAACCCCCAAGAGATGCTGAGGGGCTCTTCTGCCCCCCCCCCACCCCCAAAAAATGCTGAGGGGCTCTTCTGCCCCCCCACCACCAAGAGATGCTGAGGGGCTCTTCTGCCCCCCACCCCCAAAAGATGCTGAGGGGCTCTTCTGCCCCCCCACCACCAAGAGATGCTGAGGGGCTCTTCTGCCCCCCCACCACCAAGAGATGCAGATGGGCTCTTCTGCCCCCCCCCCACCCCCAAGAGATGCTGAGGGGCTCTTCTGCCCCCCCCACCCCCAAGAGATGCTGAGGGGCTCTTCTGCCCCCCCACCCCCAAGAGATGCAGATGGGCTCTTCTGCCCCCCCCCCCACCCCCAAGAGATGCTGAGGGGCTCTTCTGCCCCCCCCACCCCCAAGAGATGCTGAGGGGCTCTTCTGCTGCCTCCACCCCCAAGAGATGCTGAGGGGCTCTTCTGCCCCCCCCCACCCCCAAGAGATGCTGAGGGGCTCTTCTGCTGCCCCCCCACCCCCAAGAGATGCTGAGAGGCTCTTCTGCCCCCACCCCAAGAGATACTAAGGGTCTCTTCTGCCCCCCCCACCCCCAAGAGATACTGAGGGGCTCTTCTGCCCCCCCACCTCCAAGAGATGCTGAGAGGCTCTTCTGCCCCCCCACCCCCAAGAGATGCTGAGGGGCTCTTCTGCCCCCCCACCCCCAAGAGATGCTGAGGGGCTCTTATGCCCCCCCACCCCCAAGAGATGCAGATGGGCTCTTCTGCTGCCTCCACCCCCAAGAGATGCCGAGGGGCTCTTCTGCTGCCCCCGAAGGAGGTGCTGAGCGGCTCTTCCACCCCCCACCCCAAGAGATGCTGAGGGGCCCTTCTTCCCCCCACCCCCAAGAGATGCCGAGGGGCTCTTCTGCTGCCCCCTCACCCCCAAGAGATGCTGAGGGGCTCTTCCACCCCCCACCCCAAGAGATGCCGAGGGGCTCTTCTGCTGCCCCCCCAAGAGATGCTGAGGGGCTCTTCTGCTGCCCCCCTCCCACCCCCAAGAAATGCTGAGGGGCTCTTCTGCCCCCCCACCCCCAAGAGATGCCGAGGGGCTCTTCTGCCCCTGAACCCCCAAGAGATGCTGAGGGGCTCTTCTGCCCCCGAACCCCCAAAAGATGCTGAGGGGCTCTTCTGCCCCCCCACCACCAAGAGATGCTGAGGGGCTCTTCTGCCCCCCCCCCCCCCCACCCCCAAGAGATGCAGATGGGCTCTTCTGCCCCCCACCCCCAAAAGATGCTGAGGGGCTCTTCTGCCCCCCCACCACCAAGAGATGCTGAGGGGCTCTTCTGCCCCCCCACCTCCAAGAGATGCTGAGAGGCTCTTATGCCTCCCCACCCCCAAGAGATGCCGAGGGGCTCTTATGCCCCCCCCACCCCCAAGAGATGCAGATGGGCTCTTCTGCCCCCCCACCCCCAAGAGATGCAGATGGGCTCTTCTGCGCCCCCCCCCCCACCCCCAAGAGATGCTGAGGGGCTCTTCTGCCCCCCCCCCACCCCCAAGAGATGCTGAGGGGCTCTTCTGCTGCCCCCCTCACCCCCGAAAAGATGCTGAGGGGCTCTTCTGCTGCCCCCCCACCCCCAAGAGATGCTGAGAGGCTCTTCTGCCCCCCACCCCAAGAGATACTAAGGGTCTCTTCTGCCCCCCCCACCCCCAAGAGATACTGAGGGGCTCTTCTGCCCCCCCACCTCCAAGAGATGCCGAGGGGCTCTTCTGCCCCCCCACCCCTAAAAGATGCTGAGGGGCTCTTCTGCCCCCCCACCACCAAGAGATGCCGAGGGGCTCTTATGCCCCCCCACCCCCAAGAGATGCAGATGGGCTTTTCTGCCCCCCCCCCACCCCCAAGAGATGCTGAGGGGCTCTTCTGCCCCCCCACCTCCAAGAGATGCTGAGAGGCTCTTATGCCCCCCCACCCCCAAGAGATGCTGAGGGGCTCTTCTGCCCCCCCACCCCCAAGAGATGCAGATGGGCTCTTCTGCCCCCCCCCCCCTCCACCCCCAAGAGATGCTGAGGGGCTCTTCTGCTGCCTCCACCCCCAAGAGATGCTGAGGGGCTCTTCTGCTGCCCCCCCACCCCCAAGAGATGCTGAGGGGCTCTTCTGCCCCCCACCCCAAGAGATACTAAGGGTCTCTTCTGCCCCCCCACCCCCAAGAGATGCTGAGAGGCTCTTCTGCCCCCCACCCCAAGAGATACTAAGGGTCTCTTCTGCCCCCCCACCCCCAAGAGATGCTGAGGGGCTCTTCTGCCCCCCACCCCAAGAGATACTAAGGGTCTCTTCTGCCCCCCCACCCCCAAGAGATGCAGATGGGCTCTTCTGCCCCCCCCTCCACCCCCAAGAGATGCTGAGGGGCTCTTCTGCTGCCTCCACCCCCAAGAGATGCTGAGGGGCTCTTCTGCCCCCCCACCCCCAAGAGATGCCAAGGGTCTCTTCTGCCCCCCCACCCCCAAGAGATGCTGAGGGGCTCTTCTGCCCCCCACCCCAAGAGATACTAAGGGTCTCTTCTGCCCCCCCACCCCCAAGAGATGCAGATGGGCTCTTCTGCCCCCCCCTCCACCCCCAAGAGATGCTGAGGGGCTCTTCTGCTGCCTCCACCCCCAAGAGATACTGAGGGGCTCTTCTGCTGCCCCCCCCACCCACAAGAGATGCAGATGGGCTCTTCTGCTGCCCCCCCACCCCCAAGAGATGCTGAGGGGCTCTTCTGCTGCCCCCCCACCCCCAAGAGATGCTGAGGGGCTCTTCTGCCCCCCACCCCAAGAGATACTAAGGGTCTCTTCTGCCCCCCCACCCCCAAGAGATGCTGAGAGGCTCTTCTGCCCCCCACCCCAAGAGATACTAAGGGTCTCTTCTGCCCCCCCACCCCCAAGAGATGCTGAGGGGCTCTTCTGCCCCCCACCCCAAGAGATACTAAGGGTCTCTTCTGCCCCCCCACCCCCAAGAGATGCTGAGGGGCTCTTCTGCCCCCCCCACCCCAAGAGATACTAAGGGTCTCTTCTGCCCCCCCACCCCCAAGAGATGCTGAGAGGCTCTTCTGCCCCCCACCCCAAGAGATACTAAGGGTCTCTTCTGCCCCCCCACCCCCAAGAGATACTGAGGGGCTCTTCTGCCCCCCCACCTCCAAGAGATGCTGAGAGGCTCTTCTGCCCCCACCCCCAAGAGATGCCAAGGGGCTCTTCTGCTGCCCCCCAAGAGATGCTGCGAAGCTCTTCTGCTGCCCCCACAAGAGATGCCGAGGGGCTCTTCTGCCCCCCCACCCCCAAAAGATGCTGAGGGGCTCTTCTGCCCCCCCACCACCAAGAGATGCTGAGGGGCTCCTCTGCCCCCCACCCCCAAGATATGCTGAGGGGCTGTTCTGCCCCCCCACCACCAAGAGATGCAGAGGGGCTCTTCTGCCCCCCCCCCACCCCCAAGAGATGCAGAGGGGCTCTTATGCCCCCCCCACCCCCAAAAGATGCTGAGGGGCTCTTCTGCCCCCCCCACCACCAAGAGATGCTGAGGGGCTCTTCTGCCCCCCCACCACCAAGAGATGCTGAGGGGCTCTTCTGCCCCCCCCACCCCCAAGAGATGCTGAGGGGCTCTTCTTCTCCCCCCCACCCCCAAGTGATGCCGAGGGGCTCTTCTGCCCCCCCACCCCCAAGAGATGCTGAGGGCCTCTTCTGCCCTCCCCAAGAGATGCTGAGGGGCTCTTCCACCCCCCACCCCAAGAGATGCTGAGGGGCCCTTCAGCTGCCTCCACCCCCAAGAGATGCTGAGGGGCTCTTATGCCCCCCCACCCCCAAGAGATGCAGATGGGCTCTTCTGCCCCCCACCCCCAAAAGATGCTAAGGGGCTCTTCTGCCCCCCCACCCCCAAGAGATGCAGATGGGCTCTTCTGCCCCCCCACCCCCAAAAGATGCTGAGGGGCTCTTCTGCCCCCCACCCCCAAGAGATGCCGAGGGGCTCTTCTGCCCCCCCCCACCCCCAAGAGATGCCAAGGGGCTCTTCTGCTGCCCCCCCAAGAGATGCTGAGGGGCGCTTCTGCTGCCCCCCTCCCACCTCCCAGAGATGCCGATGGGCTCTTCTGCTGCCTCCACCCCCAAGAGATGCCGAGGGGCTCTTATGCCCCCCACCCCCAAAAGATGCTGAGGGGCTCTTCTGCCCCCCCCACCCCCAAGAGATGCAGATGGGCTCTTCTGCCCCCCCACCCCCAAAAGATGCTGAGGGGCTCTTCTGCCCCCCCCATCCCCAAGAGATGCCAAGGGGCTCTTCTGCTGCCTCCACCCCCAAGAGATGCCGAGGGGCTCTTCTGCCCCCCCCACCCCCAAGAGATGCTGAGGGGCGCTTCTGCTGCCCCCCTCCCACTCCCCAGAGATGCTGAGGGGCTCTTCTGCCCCCAAACCCCCAAGAGATGCCGAGGGGCTCTTCTGCCCCCCCCCCCCCCACCCCCAAGAGATGCCAAGGGGCTCTTCTGCTGCCCCCCCAAGAGATGCTGAGGGGCGCTTCTGCTGCCCCCCCCCCACCCCCAAGAGATGCTGAGGGGCTCTTCTGCTGCCTCCACCCCCAAGAGATGCTGAGGGGCTCTTCTGCCCCCAAACCCCCAAGAGATGCTGAGGGGCTCTTCTGCCCCCCCCCCACCCCCAAAAGATGCTGAGGGGCTCTTCTGCCCCCCCACCACCAAGAGATGCTGAGGGGCTCTTCTGCCCCCCCCCCCCATCCCCAAGAGATGCCGAGGGGCTCTTCTGCTGCCTCCACCCCCAAGAGATGCTGAGGGGCTCTTCTGCCCCCCCCCCACCCCCAAAAGATGCTGAGGGGCTCTTCTGCCCCCCCACCACCAAGAGATGCTGAGGGGCTCTTCTGCCCCCCACCCCCAAGAGATGCCGAGGGGCTCTTCTGCTGCCTCCACCCCCAAGAGATGCTGAGGGGCTCTTCTGCCCCCCCCCCCACCCCCAAAAGATGCTGAGGGGCTCTTCTGCCCCCCCACCTCCAAGAGATGCAGATGGGCTCTCCTGCCCCCCCACCCCCAAGAGATGCAGATGGGCTCTTATGCCCCCCCACCCCCAAGAGATGCCAAGGGGCTCTTCTGCTGCCCCCCAAGAGATGCTGAGGGGCTCTTCTGCTGCCCCCCAAGAGATGCTGCGAAGCTCTTCTGCTGCCCCTGTTGGACAGGCCACATGACGGGCCGCTCTCCCCCGGCTCGACCAGGCCCGAGCCCAGTCACGCAAGCACCACACACCACCATTGCACACCCTACGTCCCCTCAGGGACCCCTGCCCTCGAACATGATAACCTCGTGGGTCCGATCCACTGCCGGCCCATGCACCCAGCCCGGGCCGCCATCTTGGACACCTCGCCACGAGGCCGCCTGGCCCCCGATCGACCTCAACCCTGGGCCTAGCCCAGCCTCAGACAATCCGGCACCACCCTCCACCCAGGAGGTGAGCGGGCTACTTGGCAAGTCAATGGGAGAAAGAGGTGCCGATGGCTCTCCCCCCGCCCAGTGCCGCTCGCCCATCGCCTCCCCGGGCGCTGGCTCCACCCCCCTGCTGGGTGTCTGGACTCCCTCATCCCGGACCTCCCGACCTCCAAGTGCGAGGGTCCGGACATCAAAGCACGCCAGCCCTATAACTGGGGCAGCTCCAGAGCAGGAAGTCAGTTGTATCTTGGAGTCGAGAGACGTAAGAGGAACTCATCCTGGACGGACTACTGGCGCTGCCGTAGCTCTGTCCTGTGCACCATCGTCCTGCCTGTTGGCGCTGCCACAGCCGTCGTAACCTTCATCCTTCACCGTCGTCCGGATCTGCTGGCGAGGCCGCGGACCGTTGTAACCGTCATCTTCATCGGGACCTGCTTGGCTTCTCCACGGCCCGTCGACCATCCTTCATCCATCTCGGGACCTGCTTGGCTCCTCCACGGCCCGATCAGCAACCACGCCGAGCTCGAGGATTGAGAGCTATTTAACTCATTGGTAACTAAGACTGTCCCGCTACCCTTTTTCCTCAACCAGAGATCAGAACCGAGGGGACCCCTGAGTCCAGACCTCCTTGTATCATATCGACGTAACCTAAGAATTGCATATAAAGTCTCGTTAACCTTCAATCTTGTGTGGTGTCCGTTTGTGGGGGGGAAGTTACTTATCTGTACAGTCGTTGGAGACGGCTCTCCCTGGAGACCTCTCCCCGTAATCTCGGCCGACCCTCCCGGTCCGTCTAACATTGGTGGCCAGCGGCGCGATCCGAATCACCGCATAACGTACAGAGAGTAGCTCACCCCACAACGAACAACAATGTCGACTAAAGAGAGCGGATCAACTGAGAAGTTCCAAATGGAAAAACTAGAGGAATACAGCCATCGTGAACTAAAGCAGTTCTGCATCGAACTAGGTATCGCTACCACCGGACTAAGTACCAAGGACGATTTTAAGCATGCCCTAGAATCTTGGGCAGAGACCGGGGATGTCGAAGCCCCTGAGCAAAGCACCGCGAAAAATACCAACACGGCCCCTGAGGGGCAAAGAACCAGTCTCTCGCAAGACGAGATCCAAGAAAGAGAAAAAGCCCGACTACACGAACTCGAAATGGCCCGACTCAAGATGGACATAGAACTCAAATTGGCCGAGCAAAAAATAAACTTAGAGCACCTTCGCCTCCGAGAAGAAAGAGAGGAGAAACAGAGGCAAAGGGAGCTCGAGGAAAAAAGACTAACGTACGAGCACGAACGGAACCTAGCCGAGATCAACCTGCGCAAACAGAATAAAGAGTTAGGGGTGCCCGACAGACCGTCCACCCCAGGGACCGCGGAGAAAAAAGTGCACATCCCCAAGGATGTGGTCCGAGAATATTTTCGAGAAGACGACATCCAGCAATGGTTTAAGGCCTATGAAATCGCGATGACTGCGCACCGGATCGATAGAGCCGACTGGGGAGCCGGCCTATGGGGCAAATTCCTCAATGAGGGCCGCGATACTCTGTTACAGCTCCCAGACCACCAGATGACCTCCTACGACCATATGAAAGCGGCCCTCCTCACCCGCTATGGCCTCACGCCCGAGATGTACCGTCAGAGGTTCCGAGACTGCACACGCATTCCAGGTACAACTTGGGTGGACTATGTAACGTACTTTAGCCGAGCCTTCGAAGGCTGGATCAGAGGGAACAACGTCACGACCTACGAGCAGCTGTTCAATCTGATGGTATGGGAGCATCTGTCCAACAATTGCTTCATTGAACTACGCCAACACCTCCTCGACAGCAAGTTAACCGATCCCCGGCAGCTCGCAGCCGAAGCTGACCGGTGGGAGATCACCAGAGTGGGCCGGAATGGGTCCTACGAGCAGAACAGGAACAACAATGGTCACTACCGACCCAGAGGAGGAGGAGGGGGCCAAGGACGAGGAAGAGACAATACTCCGGCCGCCCCCGCTACCAGCACCACCCCCCCGGCCAACCGGGGCAGCACCCCGGCGCGACCGGGATACAGAGCCAATGTTACATGTCACCGATGCCAACGAGTCGGCCACTATGCAAACGACCCAAGCTGCCCGCAGTATCAGAGTCCAAGACCCCGCCAGGTGGCCGCCGCGGCACTAGGGGAAGAACAGATCTCCGAGGAACAAGAAACAGGCGAGCAAGAGTATCAAGAGTGGGAGCCAGCCGCCATGACTCTCGCGTGCTTAGGGGGAAGAGACATGGTCCCGCGGGTCCCCCTACCCGCTAACACCCAGAAGTACAGCCAATGGGTGAGCATCAATGGACAACGGGCCGAAGCCCTTCGAGACACCGGGGCCAGTGTGACAGCCGTCCGCTGTCATCTGGTGACCCCAGAACAATATCTACCGAACGTTCTCTGCCCTGTGCGATCAGCCGACAACTCGGAAAGTCTGTGTCGGATGGCCTGCGTCCCCTTTGAGTGGGGAGGGGTCTCCGGCATGTTGAAGGTAACGGTCCGAGACGACGCCCCCGTGGAATGCCTCCTCGGAAATGACCTGGAAAGCTCCCCGTGGGCAGCCGTGGAGCGAAAAGAACACTTGGGGATGTTGGGCGTCCCAGACTGGGCGTGCGTCACCACCCGGTCCATGGCCGCCCGTGCCAACCATCACCCGGAAGAACCAGAATGGCCGGCGCCACCGCCTCCGGTCGCCCCCGCCGAGACCCCCGACCATGGCATCCCCCTCGAACTTGCTCAACCTTCCGACCTCGCTAATCTTGATCAGTGGGCTCAAGAAGGGGGACCCACACAAGAACAATTTCGTCAGGAACAGAAGACCTGTCCCTCCCTTGAGGGACTCCGACAACAAGCGCTCGCCCAAAGCGCCGGGGATACCTCCGGAACTCATTGGGTCTACTGGGACAATGATCTATTGTACAGCGAGCAAGGAATCGCCGAGCTGGGGGCCAACCGAGTACTAGTGGTGCCCCTCCGCTTTAGAGACTTCCTGCTAAACCTGGCCCACGATGTCCCCCTGGCAGGGCACCTGGGACAGGATAAAACCTACAGCCGCCTAGTGACCCACTTCTTCTGGCCCAAAATGAGAAACGATGTGCACCAGCATTGCCGATCTTGCCCCACGTGCCAAGCCAGTGGGAAGAGCGGCCGCAAATTAAAGGCTCCCCTGCAACCCTTTCCAGTAGTCACGACCCCATTTGAGAGGGTCGGGATAGACATTGTGGGACCCCTGGACCCGCGTACAAGACAAGGCCATCGCTTCATCCTGGTACTAGTGGACCACGCCACCCGCTACCCTGAGGCTATTCCTCTCCGGACCGTGACAGCCCCAGTGGTCGGCCGGGCCCTGATGGGGATCTTCTCCCGTGTGGGGTTCCCCCGAGAAGTCGTCAGTGACAGAGGCACGAACTTTATTTCTAAATATATGAAGTCCCTCTGGCAACAGTGTGGGGTCACCTACCGCTTCACGACCCCCTATCACCCCCAAGGAAACGGACTTGTTGAGCGGTTCAATCGCACGCTAAAAGGGATGATCGGGGGATTGGAAGAGCCCCTCCGTCGCCAGTGGGACGTGCTGCTGCCGTGCCTCCTCTTCGCCTACCGGGAGGTCCCACAGAAGTCCCTAGGCTTCAGCCCCTTCGAGCTGCTCTATGGGCACCCAGTACGGGGGCCACTCAGCCTGATCAAAGAAGGCTGGGAGATGCCTCCGGCCAAGAGTCCTCCAGATGTCTTCCGGTACCTCCTCACCCTCCGCAACCAGTCCCGGCGGTTCAGAGACCTAGCAGAAGCCAACCTAGAGGCCAGTCAAGAGGACATGAAGAAATGGTATGACCAGAACGCCTCATCCATTGAATTCGAGCCGGGGCAACAGGTCTGGGTAATGTCCCCCACAGAACCGTGCGCTCTCCAAGACAAATGGACGGGACCCTTCAAGGTAATCGAGCGCAAGGGTCCTGCCACCTATCTGATCGATATGGAGTCCGCCCGGAATCCGCTCCGAGTCCTCCACACCAACAGACTGAAACCCCACTTTGCACGAACAGAACTCAGCCTCTTGATGGCCACAGACAATGGGGTTGAAGACGACTCCGAGCCTCTCCCTGACCTCTTGCGGACCCAGGAGCAAGACGGCTCCGTGGATGGGGTCCGACTCTCGGAGACCCTCACCAGAGAACAACGGCAAGAGTGCCAAGCCCTCCTATCACGGTTCGCCAGTCTGTTCTCCCTCACCCCAGGTGTCACTTCCTGGTGTGTGCACGATGTGGACACCGGAGACAGCCCTCCTATCCGCCACCGGGCCTACCGCGTACCTGATCGGGTACGGGCCTGCATCCAGGCGGAAGTAGCTAAGATGCTCACGCTCGGGGTCATCGAGCCCTCAGACAGTCCATGGGCCAGCCCGGTCGTACTGGTCCCCAAAGCAGCCGCCCCCGGAACCACACCAGAACTCCGGTTCTGTGTCGACTACCGGGGCCTGAATGAAGTCACCAGAACGGACGCACACCCCATCCCCCGGGCAGATGAACTGGTCGACCGAATGGGCGCTGCCCGCTACCTCAGCATCTTCGACCTGACGGCAGGTTATTGGCAGATCGGCCTCACACCCCGAGCACAAGAACGCTCTGCCTTCTCCACCCCCGATGGCCACTATCACTTTACGGTCATGCCCTTCGGCATGAAGAATGCCCCAGCGACGTTCCAACGGCTCGTCAATCAGGTCCTGGCGGGGCTCGAAGAGTTCAGCGCCGCCTACCTGGACGACATCGCTGTGTACAGCCACCATTGGACCGAGCACCTCCACCACCTCCAAGCAGTGCTGCAAGCCCTTCAGCGAGCTGGCCTCACGATCAAGGCCAGCAAATGCCAAATTGGACAAGGGTCGGTGACCTACCTCGGACACCAGGTGGGAAGCGGCCTAGTGGCCCCCCTACAGCTGAAAATTGCCGCCATCCAGAACTGGCAACCCCCTATCACTCAAACTGAGGTGCGAGCCTTCCTGGGCCTCACGGGCTACTACCGAAGGTTCGTGAAAGACTATGGTACCATCGTGGGGCCTCTCACCGAACTCACGTCAAAAAATCAGCCCAAGAAGGTGAACTGGACCCCAGAGTGTCAAGCGGCATTCGAACAGTTAAAGGCCGCCATGTGTTCCGCTCCTGTGCTCCAGGCCCCAGACTACAGCCGGGAGTTCGTCGTCCAGACGGACGCCTCCGACCAGGGCATTGGGGCGGTCCTGTCCCAAGTGAACACCGAAGGCCTCGATCAACCGGTGGCCTTCATCAGCCGGAGACTCCTACCCCGGGAACAACGCTGGAGCACCATAGAGAGGGAAGCCTTCGCTGTGGTATGGGCCCTCAAGAAGCTCCGGCCCTACCTTTTTGGCACCCACTTTCGGGTGCAGACTGACCACCGACCCCTGCAGTGGTTGATGCATATGCGGGGGGAAAACCCAAAATTGCTACGCTGGTCCATCTCCTTACAAGGTATGGACTTCACAGTCGAACACCGGCCTGGGTCCGACCACGCCAACGCCGATGGCCTGTCCCGGTTTTTCCGCCTCGACGAAGAGAGTCCCCAAGAGGATGGGTAACTCTCCCCGCCTTCAGCTGGGGGGGACGCATGTTGGACAGGCCACATGACGGGCCGCTCTCCCCCGGCTCGACCAGGCCCGAGCCCAGTCACGCAAGCACCACACACCACCATTGCACACCCTACGTCCCCTCAGGGACCCCTGCCCTCGAACATGATAACCTCGTGGGTCCGATCCACTGCCGGCCCATGCACCCAGCCCGGGCCGCCATCTTGGACACCTCGCCACGAGGCCGCCTGGCCCCCGATCGACCTCAACCCTGGGCCTAGCCCAGCCTCAGACAATCCGGCACCACCCTCCACCCAGGAGGTGAGCGGGCTACTTGGCAAGTCAATGGGAGAAAGAGGTGCCGATGGCTCTCCCCCCGCCCAGTGCCGCTCGCCCATCGCCTCCCCGGGCGCTGGCTCCACCCCCCTGCTGGGTGTCTGGACTCCCTCATCCCGGACCTCCCGACCTCCAAGTGCGAGGGTCCGGACATCAAAGCACGCCAGCCCTATAACTGGGGCAGCTCCAGAGCAGGAAGTCAGTTGTATCTTGGAGTCGAGAGACGTAAGAGGAACTCATCCTGGACGGACTACTGGCGCTGCCGTAGCTCTGTCCTGTGCACCATCGTCCTGCCTGTTGGCGCTGCCACAGCCGTCGTAACCTTCATCCTTCACCGTCGTCCGGATCTGCTGGCGAGGCCGCGGACCGTTGTAACCGTCATCTTCATCGGGACCTGCTTGGCTTCTCCACGGCCCGTCGACCATCCTTCATCCATCTCGGGACCTGCTTGGCTCCTCCACGGCCCGATCAGCAACCACGCCGAGCTCGAGGATTGAGAGCTATTTAACTCATTGGTAACTAAGACTGTCCCGCTACCCTTTTTCCTCAACCAGAGATCAGAACCGAGGGGACCCCTGAGTCCAGACCTCCTTGTATCATATCGACGTAACCTAAGAATTGCATATAAAGTCTCGTTAACCTTCAATCTTGTGTGGTGTCCGTTTGTGGGGGGGAAGTTACTTATCTGTACAGTCGTTGGAGACGGCTCTCCCTGGAGACCTCTCCCCGTAATCTCGGCCGACCCTCCCGGTCCGTCTAACAGCCCCCCACCCCCAAGAGATGCCAAGGGGCTCTTCTGCCCCCCCCACCCCAAGAGATGCTGAGGGGCTCTTCTGCTGCCCCCCAAGTGATGCTGCGAAGCTCTTCTGCTGCCCCCCACCCCCAAGAGATGCCAAGGGGCTCTTCTGCCCCCCCACCCCCAAAAGATGCTGAGGGGCTCTTCTGCCCCCCCACCACCAAGAGATGCCGAGGGGCTCTTATGCCCCCCCACCCCCAAGAGATGCAGATGGGCTCTTCTGCCCCCCCACCCCCAAGAGATGCAGATGGGCTCTTCTGCCCCCCCCCACCCCCAAGAGATGCTGAGGGGCTCTTCTGCCCCCCCCCACCCCCAAAAGATGCTGAGGGGCTCTTCTGCCCCCCCCCCCACCACCAAGAGATGCTGAGGGGCTCTTCTGCTGCCTCCACCCCCAAGATATGCTGAGGGGCTCTTCTGCCCCCCCCCCCACCCCCAAAAGATGCTGAGGGGCTCTTCTGCCCCCCCACCACCAAGAGATGCTGAGGGGCTCTTCTGCCCCCCCCCCCACCCCCAAGAGATGCTGAGGGGCTGTTCTGCCCCCCCCACCACCAAGAGATGCTGAGGGGCTCTTCTGCCCCCCCACCACCAAGAGATGCTGAGGGGCTCTTCTGCCCCCCCCACCCCCAAGAGATGCTGAGGGGCTCTTCTGCCCCCCCCACCCCCAAGAGATGCTGAGGGGCTCTTCTGTCCCCCCCACCCCCAAGAGATGCCGAGGGGCTCTTCTGCTGCCTCCACCCCCAAGAGATGCCAAGGGGCTCTTATGCCCCCCACCCCCAAGAGATGCAGATGGGCTCTTCTGCCCCCCCACCCCCAAAAGATGCTGAGGGGCTCTTCTGCCCCCCCACCCCCAAGAGATGCTGAGGGGCTCTTCTGCCCCCCCCACCCCCAAAAGAAGCAGATGGGCTCTTCTGCCCCCCACCCCCAAAAGATGCAGATGGGCTCTTCTGCCCCCCCACCCCCAAAAGATGCTGAGAGGCTCTGCTGCCCCCCCCCCACCCCTAAGAGATGCTGAGGGGCTCTTCTGCTGCCCCCCCACCCCTAAGAGATGCTGAGGGGCTCTTCTGCCCCCCCACCCCCAAGAGATGCTGAGGGGCTCTTCTGCCCCCCCACCCCCAAAAGAAGCAGATGGGCTCTTCTGCCCCCCACCCCCAAAAGATGCAGATGGGCTTTTCTGCCCACCCACCCCAAAAGATGCTGAGAGGCTCTGCTGCCCCCCCCACCCCTAAGAGATGCTGAGGGGCTCTGCTGCCCCCCACCCCCAAGAGATGCTGAGGGGCTCTTCTGCTGCCCCCACCCTAAGAGATGCTGAGGGGCCCTTCTGCCCCCCCAGAGATTCCGAGGGGCTCTTCTGCTGCCCGCCCCCCCCCAAAGAGATGCCGAGGGGCTCTTCTGCCCCCCAAAAGATGGCGAGGGGCTCTCCTGCCCCCCCACCCCCAAGAGATGCTGAGGGGCTCTTCTGCTGCCCCCGCCCCAAGAGATGCTGAGGGGCTCTTCTGCTGCCCCCACCCCAAGAGATGCTGAGGGGCCCTTCTGCCCGCCCCATAGATTCCGAGGGGCTCTTCTGCTGCCCGCCCCACCCCCAAAGAGATGCCGAGGGGCTCTTCTGCCCCCCAAAAGATGGCGAGGGGCTCTCCTGCCCCCCCACCCCCAAGAGATGCTGAGGGGCTCTTCTGCTGCCCCCTCACCCCCAAGAGATGCTGAGGGGCTCTTCTGCTGCCCCCTCACCCCCAAGAGATGCCGAGGGGCTCTTCTGCCCCCCAAAAGATGGCGAGGGGCTCTCCTGCCCCCCCACCCCCAAGAGATGCTGAGGGGCTCTTCTGCTGCCCCCTCACCCCCAAGAGATGCTGAGGGGCTCTTCTGCCCCCCCCCCCACCCCCAAAAGATGCTGAGGGCTCTTCTGCCCCCCACCACCAAGAGATGCTGAGGGGCTCTTCTGCTGCCTCCACCCCCAAGAGATGCCGAGGGGCTCTTCTGCTGCCCCCCCAAGAGGTGCTGAGGGGCTCTTCTGCCCTCGCCCCAAGAGATGCCGAGGGGCTCTTCTGCCCCCCCCACCCCTAAGAGATGCCAAGGGGCTCTTCTGCTGCCCCCCCACCCCCAAGAGATGCCGAGGGGCTCTTCTGCTGCCCCCAAGAGATGCTGAGTGGCTCTTCTGCCCCCCTCAAGAGATGCCGAGGGGCTCTTTTGCCCCCCCCATCCCCAAGAGATGCTGAGGGGCTCTTCTGCTGCCCCCCAAGAGGTGCTGAGCGGCTCTTCTGTCCCCCTGCCCCCAAGAGATGCTGAGGGGCTCTTCTGTCCCCCCACCTCCAAGAGATGCAGAGGGGCTCTTCTGCCCCCCACCCCCAAGTGATGCCGAGGGGCTCTTCTGCCCCCCCACCCCCAAGAGATGCTGAGGGCCTCTTCTGCCCTCCCCAAGAGATGCTGAGGGGCTCTTCCACCCCCCACCCCAAGAGATGCTGAGGGGCCCTTCAGCCCCCCACCCCCAAGAGATGCCGAGGGGCTCTTCTGCCCCCCAAGAGATGCTGAGGGGCTCTTCTGCCCCCCCAAGATTTGCTGAGGGACTCTTCTGCTGCCCCCCTCTCAAGAGATGCTGAGGTGCTCTTCTGCCCCCCAAGAAATGCTGAGGGTCTCTTCTGCCCCCCCAAGAGATGCCGAGGGGCTCTTCTGTCCCCCCCAAGAGATGCAGAGGGGCTCTTCTGCCCCCCCCCCCCAAGAGATGCTGAGGGGCTCTTCTGCTGCCCCCAAGAGATGCTGAGGGGCTCTTCTGCTGCCCCCCCACAACCAAGACATGCCGAATGGCTCTTCTGCTGACCCCCCTATTCCCAAGAGATGCCGAGGGGCTCTTCTGCACCCCAAGAGATGCCGAGGGGCTCTTCTGCTGCCCCCCACCCCCAAGAGATGCCATTGGGCTCTTCTGCTGCCCCCTCCACCCCCAAGAGACCGAGGGGCTTTTCTGCTTCCCCCACCCCCAAGAGATGCCATGGGGCTCTTCTGCTGCCCCCCACCCCTAAGAGATGCCGAGGGGCTCTTCTGTCCCCCCAAGTGATGCGAGGGGCTCTTCTGCTGCCCCCCAACCCCAAGAGATGCCGAGGGGCTCTGCTGTTGCCCCCCAAGAAATGCCGAGGGGCTCTTCTGCTCCCCCCCAAGAGATGCTGAGGGGCTGTGATGCTGCCCCCAAGTGATGCTGAGGGCCTCTTCTGCTGCCCCCCAAGAGATGCAGAGGGGCTCTTCTGCTGCCCCCACCCCCAAGAGTTGCCGAGGGGCTCGTCTGCCCCCAAGAGATGCCGAGGGGCTCTTCTGTTCTAAGAGAGGCTGAGGGGCTCTTCTTCCCCCCAAGAGATGCAGAGGGGCTCTTCTGCTGCCCCCCAAGAGATGCCGAGGGGCTCTTCTGCCCAAAGAGATGCTGAGGGGCTCTTCTGCCCCCCCCCCCAGAGATGCCGAGGGGTTCTTCTGGCCCCCCACCCCCAAGAGATGCCGAGGGGCTCTTCTGCTGCCCCCGCCACTCCCAAGAGATGCCGAGGGGCCCCTCTTCCCCCCCAAGAGATGCCGAGGGGCTCTTCTGCCCCCCCCCAAGAGATGCCGAGGGGCTCTTCTGTTGTGTCTCCCAAAGACGTCACCCTTCATATCCCAAAGACTTCAGAAGCACAACCAGGATATTCACTACCTCGGCCGCAGCCTTCTCAGATTGAATTACCCCCGTAAAATGGGTGTAAACTGTGAAACATAGAAAGAAGCTCCTTGGTTCTCCGAAGTGTTAAAGTTTATCAAAAATGAAACCAGACAGAACGAAAATGGAGACTGCAAAGAAAATTAATATTCAAGGCCAAGTTATTAAAATACAAAAAGTCTGTGAACCAGGGGCGGCTGGGGGATTTTGAAAGTGGTGGAGTGTAAATTTCAACCCAAGTATAAAATAATCAAGCACAGCGACCAAGTGAGGGGGCGGGGGGTGGAGGGGCAATGGGCACACTCTGAGATTTGTTATTTTACCAGTTACACTGCGTGACGTCACATTAATTTTGTAGGCACTGCGAGTTTGCCCAGAATCACAGGCTGTTGAGCTGACGCTGAGCCGGTCCAGGGAATGCATGGCTTGGCAGTTTGGGCTGGACTGTTTCCATGAGGCACAGGGTCCGACTGATTTGCATATAGCCATGTTGTTAGAAATGGGATCCCTGGCTGGCCAGGGCTTGCACCAAAGTCAGTCAGAGACCACCACTCCTAAGTCAGGGCAAGGGAGTTACACGCCAAGATAACCCCTACTCACCCTCTAGGTAACGTGGCGCGAGCAGCAAGGCTAAACTTGGAGGCGATGTGAGTTAAGTATTTGCGCACGCACCCCAGCAACAACACCCAAGGCCCACCACAAAGGAAACTCCACACAAGGTTATATATAAAAATAGCCTTTGTATTAAACCAAAACACATTAGATAAAACACACACTTTACAATGTGCCAACAGGCCCGGGCAGAATTTACAGGGGATATGTACAAGACAGGGCCACCTGAACCACTGTCAGGAATCAGCACTTTTAGAACTTAGCACTAGGTAGAATTAGCACTTAGAACATAGAATATAGAATGTAAAATCACTTTAGCACAAAATAGAGCATAAAGCACACAACCAGTAATCACTGGTAAAAGTTAAGTACCACCTACGCAATCCTAACCACCTTAGGAACAGGTCACGCAGGGAACCAGGACCTCACTAGCACCACCTGTACTAGCAAGAACAGCCACCTAAGTATCACAATACCTGTAGGGGTATAAGCACATAACACATGATGCATAACATACATTCAGAGGTGTAGGGAAAAACACATGACGTCTAAACTCATTCAGAGGTGCAGATAACACATGATGCATAAAATACATTCAGTGGTGTAAGAGCAAGGCACATGATGCATAAAAACACATTCAGAGGTGCAGGGGAGGAACAATTGCGCCAACTCACACAAGTCACCACCTGTGACTGTCCCTAGGCCCTCTGGCCTCTCTAGGGCTAGGACGCCCTGTGTCCAAAGTCAGGGGGCCTAAACGTGGCAGCTGCCCACGAAGTGCTGGGCAGCTGAAGAAAAGGATGGGGCCAACGTGGGAGCCTCGCAGGCTCTGAAGAAACAAAATGTCCCCCTGAGCCTCTCAGGGCTCTACCACCAAATGCGGGGTCATAGAAGCCCCCCTCTGGGGCACGAGATAGCTGAGGTGGCCCCCTGAGCCTCTCCTAGGCTCATAATGCAGAGAAATGGCGCCACGAGCCTCTCGGGCTCTGAAAACAAATGCTGCCCTGAGCCTCACAGGCTCTGAAAACAAATGCTGCCCTGAGCCTCGTAGGCTCTGAATAACAAGGAAAATGTGCCGGTCGGTGGGGCCTCGGGCCCTGGCACAAAATGCGGGCAAATCGGCGGAGTCCCCCTCCTGGGGACTCAAACTGACAATGGCCCCGGATGGAGCCTCTCAGGCTCTGGAGATATGCCCCGGTCGTTGGAGTCCCCCACTGGGGACTCTAAAAACAACTTCGGCAACCAAGAGCCTCTCAGGGCTCACACTAACAAAGGGATGCCCCTAGGTGGAGTGAGCACACAGGGGGGGGGGCGGGCAATGTGCCCAGACGCACCCTCTTCCACAAGCCACCCCGGGCCCCACTCATCCGCTCTCCGAGGCTGCCGGTCGTCTCCTTTTCACCGGCGGCCACACGGGGCTCCAAGGCTCTCCTCCTCTCGTCCTGCGGGGGGCGGGACTTCCGGGGCCTGCTCCTGAGGCACTCCTAGGCTTCCCCAGACCGGGGGAAGCAGAAGGGAGACTCCCTGGTCCTGCCCTCGTCCGGGCGTCTTGTGCCTGCCTTCCGGGTCGCGGCTGCAGCCAATAGCAGCGCGGCACTGGGAGAAGGGAGGCGGGACTTCCGGGTCGCCGTAGGCAGCGCGGCGGCCCAGTAGAATCTCCTGGGTTGCGGTGGTGATTTCAACACGGAGTGGGCTCCCGTGTTAATTAGCTATAAAGCGAGGTGGGCACTCGCTGTGGGGTCCAAATAATTAGCGGCAATGTCCCTGGCGGGGTGGGCACCTGCCAGGGAACCTTAAAATGCGGCAATAAAGTGGAGCAAACGCCGGGTGGGCACCGGCTGAACAAACAAAGCGCTCCCAAGCGCAGTGAGTGGCAATGAAGCGCTTCCAAGCGCTTTAAGACAATCAATAGCGCTCCCAGGCGCTAGGGGCCAACAAGCCCAGCAAAAGTCCTTCTAGGCAGGCGGGGGGGCTAGGCTGGGCCCAGAGCCAGCTCACTGGGTCTCCAGGCAGGGAGACAGTCCAAGTGGCGGTCCTCTGGCCCAGCAACAGCAGCAGCCCCCTCTAGCAGGATCCTGGAACAGAACAGCATCTGTGGGGACACAGCCCCATTTTTATACACCATATTCCTTTGTCTAAGGGTGCAGGGTGGGGCAAAAACCAGTTGCAGCTGGTTGGTGAGCACTCTTGATGTGCCCATCACCTCACTCTATTCACTGGCAGGGTTAGGGTCGTTAGACGCACCACAGGGGGCGGAGCCAGCATTGTCTGGGGAAAACCCAGCCTCATTCAGGACACAGGTACACTCCTCCCAAGCCATCAGCATGCTAATCTCCCACCCCCACCGGGCAGACCCATCAAGCCTTCCTGGAGCCAGGCTCACCAGCCAGCTCCAGCCAATCACACGCCAGGCATATTTTATACTAATATGCCAACTGCTAGAAGTTGCATTTGTACACAAGACACAATCATGCCACATACACCATTGCGAAGCATTCACTCTCACGAGTTCGCACATACCAAATTCGAGCATGCACACCTCACGCATCAGGAACTACCAGGGACACAGACATTCCCCATGCATTCCTATGGGAGGGCAGGCCTATCTCATCACATGTGCACTCAAAGTGCGCTCGCACTTTCCACTGGGACACAGTGAAAGTGCGCAGAAACCAAAAATCACCATCACCAGGTCACCATTAATGCAAAAAGTTTAGGGGTGAACCTGGCAGAAGGGCCAAGTCCAACACATGTCTGAACTGGGGTGGCAGAGTGGGCTAAAGAACGGTGATGGATTAAACACAGATCTGTTGACTGGTGTGAGTGTTTGATTGGCTCAGATGCTCCGTCCATCACCACCCCCTTTTGTACCGACTGTTTAGGCTGGGCAGAATCCACTGGTTCCAAATTTTTTCTTCATGGAAACGCTCATAGGTTTTTGTTTTTTTTTGCATTTTCACATATTATAGACTCAACCCGAAGGTATTGGAGCTCTTTACATGAGCACATGATAATATAAGTCATTTTGTAGACAGGGAGATTCAATGTGTTGGGCCTTTTTTCTGGGTCATCCCAGAACTTTTTGCTTTCCTCCAGTATTTTTTCTGACCTGTAGTTGGTGGTTTGATGACTCTGGGCACTTTATCACTAATGACCAGTGCTAAAGTACATGTGCCCTCTCCTTTAAACTTGGTAAGATTGGTCTACCCCTGTATTGCATATTTAATTTACCTGTCATTCCCTTGTACAGTGGTATCTCATATATCCAGGGCCAGTAAATTAAATGCTACTGGTTGACTTGCAGCGCTAATAGGCCACCCACACAAGTAGCCTTTCAACCCTGTCTCAGGTCTCTGCCACTGCAGGGCCTGCGCGCACAGTTTACTGCCACTGTGATGTGGCACATAGAGTGGCTGCAACATCTGTGATGCCCCTTTTACTACATATCAGTAACCCCTAAGTTACTCCCAAGCTAGCCCTAAGGGCAGGGTGCAGTGTAGGTAAAAGGTAGAACATGTGCCTTAACAGGGTGGCATGTCCTGGTAGTGACAAACAGCCTATTTGATTTCTCACAGCTGTGAGGCTGCCCTCTCATAGGGATGCATTGAGGATTCCCTGATATGTGCTTCAGCGGTAATTCCTGACATTAGAGGGGTAGCGTGATCAAGTCTGGCATGTTTGGAATAGCGGTGATAACATCTGCTTACTGGTGAACGTGGATTTATTATTACTATTTTAGAAATGCCACTTTTAGAAGTGGGCATTTCTGTGTGCTATGTCTTTGTACCTGCCTGTTGTGTATTGGCCATCTGGTTCTGACTGCCAGGGGGAGAGGGGATGTGCAGTGGCTCCAGAGAGTCTGGGTGAGTCAGCGCTTGACTGAAAAGGCCTGGTCTGCATTTGGAGTGGTGGGAGGAGTGGCACCTGCACCTGAAGAGGGCTGTGCCTGCACCTGAACAGGGCTGTTCCTGCACCTGAAGAGGGCTGTGCCTGCACCTGAACAGGGCTGTTCCTGCACCTGAAGAAGGCTGTGCCTGCACCTGAACAGGGCTGTGCCTGTACCTGAAAAGGGCTGTGCCTGCACCTGAATAGGGCTGTTCCTGCACCTGAAGAAGGCTGTGCCTGCACCTGAATAGGGCGGTGCCTGCACCTGAACAGGGCTGTGCCTGCACCTGAACAGGGCTGTGCCTGCACTTGAACAGGGCTGTGCCTGCACCTGAATAGGGCTGTGCCTGCACCTGAATAGGGCTGTGCCTGCACTTGAACAGGGCTGTGCCTGCACCTGAA
Organism: Lissotriton vulgaris; assembly: GCF_964263255.1. Classification (NCBI taxonomy): domain Eukaryota; kingdom Metazoa; phylum Chordata; class Amphibia; order Caudata; family Salamandridae; genus Lissotriton; species Lissotriton vulgaris. The sequence goes on along the minus strand of NW_028251487.1, from coordinate 711,110 downwards.
CAGGACTGTGCCTGCACCTGAATAGGGCTGTGCCTGCACCTGAATAGGGCTGTGCCTGTACCTGAAAAGGGCTGTGCCTGCACCCAAACAGGACTGTGCCTGCACCTGAATAGGGCTGTTCCTGCACCTGACAAGGGCTGTGCCTGCACCTGAATAGGGCTGTGCCTGCACCTGAACAGGGATGTGCCTGCACCTGAACAAGGCTGTGCCTGTACCTGAACAGCACTGGGCCTGTACCTGAACAGGGCTGTGCCTGCATCTGAATAGGGCTGTACCTACACCTGAATAGAGCTGTGCCTGCACCTGAACAGGGCTATGTCTGCACCTGAAGAGGGCTGTACCTGCACCTGAATAAGGCTGTGCCTGCACCTGAACAGGGCTGTACCTGTACCTGGCAGGGCTGTGTCTGCACCTGAAGAGGGCTGTGCCTGCACCTGAATAGGGCTGTGCCTGCACCTGAATAGGGCTGTGTTAGACGGACCTGGAGGGTCGGCCGAGGACAAGGGGAGAGGTCTCCGGGGAGAGCCGTCTCCAGCGATCGTACAGACGAGTAACTTCCCCCCCACAGATGTACACCACACAAAGATAAGGTTTAACGTTCTTTATAAGCAATCTTGAAGTACGATAGAATGGTACAAGGAGGTCAGGACTCAGGGGTCCCCTCGATTCTAGTCTCTTGGATGGGAAAGGGGGTAGCTGGACAGTCTTGTTACCAATCTGGTAGATGCGATGATATGATGGATAGCTCACAATCCTCGAGCTCGGCGTTCTAGGTGGACGGGCCGCGGCAGCGCCGGCAGGTCCCGAGATGATCGTAGGTAGCGACGGTCCGCGGCAGCGCCAGCAGGTCCCGGTGAAGGTGGTAGTTACAACGGTCCGCGGCAGCGCCAGCAGGTCCCGACGAGGATGAAGGATGCAGAAGGTTGCGGCAGCGCCAGCAGGCAGGACGATAGTTCACAAGGCAGGGCTACGGCAGCGCCAGTAGTCCGTCAAGGATGAGTTCTTCACGGGGTCTCTCGACTCCAGGATACAACTGCCTTCCTGCTCTGGAGCTGCCCCAGTTATAGGTCTGGCGCCCTTTGATGTCCGGACCCTCGCACTTGGAGGTCGGGAGGTCCGGGATGAGGGAGTCCAGACACCCAGCAGGGGGGTGGAGCCAGTGCCCGGGGGAGCTGGGGGCGATCGGCACCTGGCGGGGGAGAGCCATCGACACTTCTTTCTCCCATTGACCTGTCAAGTGGTCCGTTCCCCTCCTGGGAGGATGGTGGTGCCGGGATGTCGGGGCCTGGCCAGGCCCAGGGTTAGGGTCGAGTCGAGGCCACGCAGCCTCGTGGTGCAGGGTCCAAGATGGCGGCCGGGCCGGGCGATGGAGCTGGTAGTGGCTCGGCCCCATGATACAGAGATGTCCGGGGGCAGGAGTCCCGTAGGGGACGGGGTGCGGGTTGCTCCTGTGGGTACCACCTGGAGGGCCGGGGCTCGGGCCCTGTCATGCGGGGAGGGAGCGAGCCCTTCATGTGGCCTGTCCAACAGGCTGTGTCTGCACCTGAAGAGGGCTGTACCTGCACCTGAATAGGTTTGTGCCTGCACCTGAATAGGGCTGTGCCTGCACCTGAATAGGGCTGTGTCTGCACCTGAAGAGGGCTGTGCCTGCACCTGAATAGAGCTGTGCCTGTACCTGGCAGGGCTGTGTCTGCACCTGAATAGGGCTGTGCCTGCATCTGAATAGGGCTCTGCCTGCACCTGAATAGGGCTGTGCCTGCACCTGAATAGGGCGGTGCCTGCATCTGAACCGGGCTGTGCCTGCACCTGAATGGGGCTGTGCCTGCATCTGAATAGGGCTGTACCTGCACCTGAATAGAGCTGTGCTTGCACCTGAACAGGGCTGTGCCTGTATCTGAATAGGGCTGTGCCTGCACCTGAACAGGGCTGTGCCTGCACCTGAATAGGGCTCTGCTGCATCTGAATAGGGCTGTGCCTGTACTTGAACAGGGCTGGGCCTGCATCTGAATAGGGCTGTGCTGCATCTGAATAGGGCTGTGCCTGCACCTGAATAGGGCTGTGCCTGCATCTGAATAGGGCTGTGCCTGCACCTGAACAGGGCTTTGCCTGCACCTGAATAGGGCTGTGTCTGCACCTGAATAGGGCTGTGCCTGCACCTTGTCAGAAAGGCGATCCCGGGGAAGGCAGAAGATGTCTGACTGACCCCCCCTAGGTCCACCCCTCCTTCTGGAAGTGGTCGAGCGTTGTTGAGAGGCCTCCTGGTGAGGGTCCTCTCCTAGAATCGTAACAGCAGAGCAATCACACTACTACAAATGGACACCACGCAAGAGGATAAGTTCTTAGGCTTTATCAGTAATAAAGGTTGGTTATCTTCAGCAATATGTACAAGCCGATCGAGGGACCCGTAAAGTCTCGGTAACAGGGAACAGGGTAGCGGGACAGTCTCAGTACTGGTGGGGCGTAAGGATACCCTGCGCACAGCTCTCACTCCTCGAGCTGGGGAGTTCCGAACGGTCGAGCCGCGGCAGCGCCAGCAGGGCTCCAACGATAGTTTCAGCGAAGTTGGGCCGCAGCAGCGCCAGCAGGACTCCCAGGTGGTTTCAGCGCAGATGGGCCGCGGCAGCGCCAGCAGGACTCCAAGGTGGTTTCAGCGAAGGTGGGCCGCGGCAACGCCAGCAGGACTCCAAGATGGTTTCAGCGAAGGTGGGCCGCGGCAGCGCCAGCAGGACTCCAAGATGGTTTCAGCGAAGGTGGGCCGCGGCAGCGCCAGCAGGACTCCAAGGTGGTTTCAGCGAAGGTGGGCCGCGGCAGCGTCAGCAGGACTCCAAGATGGTTTCAGCGAAGGTGGGCCGCGGCAGCGCCAGCAGGACTCCAAGATGGTTTCAGGGTTCGGGGTAGCGAGTTCTTCTCGGGGTCAGCCGCGACAGCGTCAGCAGGGCTCTCGACTCCAGGATACAACTGGCGTCCTACTCCAGGGCTAGCCCAGATATAGGACTGGAGTCCTTTGATGTCCAGACCCTCGTGCCTGGGGGGTCAGAGGGGCCGGGATGAGGGTGTCCAGACACCCAGCAGGGGGGTGGAGCCAGCACCCAGGGAGGCCGGAGGGCGATTGATACCAGGCATCCGGGGACGGCTGGAGGGCCATCGAAACTCTCCTCCTCTTAGATCCGCCGAGTGGCCACTCTACCACCTGGGTGGATCTTGGTGCCTCGATGTCGGGGCTTCGCTGGGGCCGTGGCCGGGTCGGGCCGAGGCCACGTGCTCGGGACATGATGGGCCCAAGATGGAGTCGGGCCTGAAATGGTGGTCCAGAGTGGTAGCCGGACCTGCAGAGTTGGGGAGCGTAGGGTTCGCCGGGTACCAGGGGGGAGAGCCGGGGGTTGCCAAGGGGGCTGTTCTTGTCGAGAGTTTGTGGAGGGTAGTGCCAAGTGGGCGACAGTGGGTCGATGGAGGGCCGACGTCATCCCGGGGCCGCCCCGCGGGAAGGGTAGGACCATGCCACGAGGCCGGTTCCAACACGCGCCCCCCCCAGCTGAAGGCAGGGAGAGTCACCCATCTTCTTGGGGGTTCTACTCGCCGAGGCGGAAGAAACGGGATAGGCCATCAGCATTGGCGTGGTCGTTGCCAGGGCGATGCTCCACGGTGAAGTCCATCCCTTGGAGGGAGATGGACCATCGCAGCAGTTTCGGGTTCTCTCCTCGCATCTGCATCAGCCACCGCAGGGGCCGATGGTCGGTCTGTACCCGGAAGTGGGTGCCGAAGAGGTAGGGCCGGAGTTTCTTTAGGGCCCAGACGACGGCGAATGCTTCTCTCTCGATGGTGCTCCATCGTTGTTCTCTAGCCAGCAGGCGCCGACTGATGAAGGCCACAGGAAGGTCGACTCCCTTGGGGTTAACTTGCGATAGGACCACCCCTATGCCGTGCTCCGAGGCGTCGGTTTGGACCACAAACTCTCGGCTGTAGTCGGGGCTTGGAGCGCAGGGGAGGTGCACATGGCAGTCTTCACAGTCTCAAAGGCTGTTTGACATTCTGGGGTCCAGTGCACCTTCTGTGGTAGCCTTTTGGATGTCAGTTCAGTGAGAGGCCCCACAATGCTCCCATCGTCTTTTATAAAGTGCCGGTAATATCCTGTGAGCCCCAGGAAGGCTCAGACTGCTGTCTGGGTGACCGGGGGCTCCCAGGCCCTGATGGCGTCAATCTTTGGTTGGAGGGGAGCCACCTGGCCGCTCCCTACTTGGTGCCCCAGATAGGTCACAGACCCTTGGCCTATCTGGCACTTGCTGGCTTTTATTGTCAGTCCGGCCCATCGGAGGGCCGTCAAGACCTCCCAAAGGTGCGTCAGGTGCTCGTCCCAGTGGAGGCTGTACACCGCAATATCGTCCAGATATGCGGCACTGAACTCTTCTAGCCCTGCCAGCACCCTATTTACTAGTCTCTGGAAGGTGGCCGGGGAGTTTTTCATGTCGAAGGGCATCACTTTGAACTGGAAGTGGCCATCGGGGGTCAAGAAGGCAGATCGCTCTTGGGCACCAGGGGTGAGGCCGATCTGCCAATACCGTGAGGTCGAAGGTGCTGAGGTACCTGGCGGCCCCCAGGCGATCGATCAGTTCATCCGCCCGGGGAATGGGATGGGCGTTGGTCCTGGTGACGGCATTCAGCCCCCAGTAGTCGACACACAACCGGAGTTCCGGGGGGGCGCCGGAGGCGGGGGCTTTAGGGACCAGGACAACTAGACTGGCCCAGGGACTGTCTGAGCGTTCGACCACCCCCAGGGCTAGCATCTTGGCAACTTCGGACTGGATGCAGGCCCGAACTCGGTCGGGAACTCGGAAAGCCCGGTGTCGCACGGGCGGGCTGTCCCCGGTGTCGACATCATGGACACACCACCGGGTGACCCCGGGAGTGAGTGAAAACAGGTCTGCAAATTGCCCCAGCAGCTTTCGGCAGTCCTGGTGCTGTTCGGGGGTCAGGGCGGAGGAGAGGAGTATTCCCTCGACGGAGCCATCTTTTTTTGAGCACTTCAGGAGGTAGGGTAGGGGCTCGGAGTCGTCCTCAGCGCCGTTATCCGTAGCCAACAGCAGGCTCAGCTCCGTGCGGGCAAAGTGAGGCTTGAGCCGGTTGGCGTGCAGAACCCGGAGTGGGTTCCGGGGGGACTCCATGTCCACCAGGTAGGTGACGGGGCTCTTGCGCTCCACCACCTTGAAGGGCCCGTCCATTTGTCCTGAAGGGCACAAGGTTCGACCGGGGACATGACCCAGACCTGCTGGCCCGGCTCGAACTCGATGGACGAGGCGTTCGGGTCATACCAGCGCTTCATTTCCTCCTGGCTGGCCTCAAGGTTGGCCTCGGCAAGTTCCCGGAACTTCCGAGTTTGGTTGCGGAGGGTCAGGAGGTACCGGTAGACATCCGGTGGAGCATCTCGGACAGCCGTCTCCCAGCCTTCTTTGACCAGGCTAAGGGGACCTCGGACAGGATGTCCGTACAATAGTTCAAATGGGCTGAACCCCAGGGACTTCTGGGGCACCTCCCGATAGGCAAACAGGAGGCAGGGCAGCAGGACGTCCCATTTGCGTCGTAGGGGCTCTTCTAGGCCCTTGATCATCCCCTTGAGTGTTCGGTTAAACCGCTCCACAAGTCCATTCCCTTGGGGGTGATAGGGGGTGGTGAATTTATATGTGACCCTGCACTGTTGCCACAGGGACCGCATATATTTGGATATAAAGTTTGTTCCCCCTTCACTCACGACCTCTCGGGGGAAGCAGACTTTGGAGAAGATCCCCATCAGCGCCCGGCCCACCACGGGGGCCGTTATGGTCCGGAGGGGGGTGGCTTCTGGGTAGCGGGTGGCATGGTCCACCAGGACGAGGATGAAGTGGTGTCCCTGAGAGGTACGGGGGTCCAGGGGCCCCACTATGTCGATCCCCACTCGCTCGAAGAAATTTGTCACCACAGGAAAGGGTTGGAGCGGGGCCTTGACTTTTCACCCGCTCTTCCCGCTGGCTTGACAGGTCGGACAGGTTCTGCAGTGATTGTGCACATCGTTGCGCATTTTCAGCCAGTAGAAATGGGTCACCAGGCGGCTGTAGGTTTTGTCCTGCCCCAGGTGCCCGGCGAGGGGCACGTCGTGTGCCAGGTTTAATAGGAAGTCTCTGAATCATAGGGGGACCACCAGCACTCGGCTGGCCCCCAGTTCGGCAATTTTCTGCTCGCTGTATAGGAGATCGTGGTCCCAATAGACCCAGTGGGACCCCGATGGGTCTCCGGCGGCTTGAGTGGTGGCATGTTGTCAGATTCCCTCGAGGGAGGGACACGTTTTCTGTTCTTGCCGGAACTGTTCTCGTGTGGGGCCACCCTCTTGGCGCCATTGGGCTATTTCGGGGAGGTTGCCAAGCTCGGTGATGCCTTCATGGCTGGGCCCCCGGGGGCTGGGCTCGGGGTCGGCATCCTCGGGGATGGCGGGCGGCGGAGGTGCGGGCCACTCCGGCTCTTCAGGCGGGGTGTCTTCGTTCGAGGCGGTGGGCCTAGCGGCCATGGATCGGGTGGTCGCACAGACCCACTCAGGAAGGCCTAGCATCCCCAGATGCTCCCTCCACTCGACGTGGGCCAAGGGGGAACTTTCCAGGTCATTCCCGAGGAGGCAGTCCACGGGGCATCGTCCCGGACGGTCACTTTCAGCATGCCCGACACCCGTCCCCACTCGAAGGGAATACGGGCCATCTGGCACAGGCTCTCGGAGTTGTCCGCCGACCGTACTGGGCACAGGACATTGGGTAAGATCTGATCAGGGGCCACCAAATGGCAGCGGACAGCCGTCACGCTGGCCCCAGTGTCACGGAGGGCTTCGGCCCGGTGTCCATTAATGGTGACCCATTGGCAGTATTTTTGCGTGTTGCCTGGGATCGGGGCTCGAGGGATCATGTCTCTCGCACCCAGGCACGCCAAAGACATAGCGGCTGGCTCCCACTCCGCCTGCTCGGGGTCGTCCTCCTCTTCCTCGCCTCTTTCTTCGCCCAGGGCGGCGGCTGCGATCTGGCGGTGGGGCGGACCGGAGGGGCCGGGCCGTGTGTTCATCGGGCAGAGGGGGTCATTCGCATAGTGACCGGACCGCTGGCATCTGTGGCAGGTAACGTTTGGGCGGGGCCCCGGTCGTACTGGGGCCCCCCTTCTGGCCAGGGATGGTGAAGTGGAGGTCGGGGGGGGGCCCGCGGGGGCGTCTCGGCCCTGGTTCTGGCCTCCTCCACCGCCTCGTGGCCGGTGGTTCCCCGGGGATCCCCGGCCGTAGTCTCCCATCGGGCTCCGGGGGACCCGGGTGCTCACCCATCGATCGGCCTCAACGGCGAGTTTTCGTGGCTCAGTTAGTTTGCTATCGAGGAGATGCTGCCTGAGTTTGATGAAATAGTTGTTGGAGAGGTGCTCCCATACAATGAGGTTGAACAACTGCTCGTAGGTGGTGACCTGGCTGCCTTTGATCCACCCTTCTAGGGCTCTACTATAAAAGTTTACGTACTCCACCCATGTGGTACCGGGGAGTTTTTTACAGTCTCGGAATCGCTGCCGGTACATTTCGGGGGTGAGTCCGTAGCGAGTGAGGAGAGCTGCTTTCATGTGTTCGTACGAGGTCATCTAGGCATCGGGGAGCTCTAGCAGGGCGTCTCTCCCTTCGTTGACGAACTTCCCCCACAACCCGGCGCCCCAGTCCTTGAGGGGTACTCGATGGGCTGTCATGGCTACCTCATAAGCTTTGAACCACTGTTGGATGTCGTCGTTTTTATAGTACTCTTTGATGACATCCTTGGGGATGTGAACTTTCGGGTCCGCAGGTGGAGGAGGGTTCCTGTCCCCGGAGGTGCTGGCCTCACTCGTTTTGGCCTTGGTTTCAAGTTCTTTAAGGCCACGTTTGTGCTCGAACGTGAGCTTCTTCTCTTCCAGGTCTCTTTGCCTCCGTTTCTCCTCCAGGTCTCCTTCCAGCCATAGTTGCTCAAGGGCTATTTTTCTTTCCGCTAGCTGTAGTTCTCCGTCCAGCCGGAGTCGGGCGAGCTCCAGTTCGTGGAGCCGATTCTTCTCTCGTTCTCTGGCGTCTTCGTGGGAGAGGCCCGTGTCTATGTTTGCAGGTCTTTCCCCCGCTGGGGTTGCGTCGGTCTCCGTGCGTACATTCGGGACCGTGTTTTCTTCGCTCTGGGGTGGCGTCGCTCCTGCCTCCACCCATATTTGCAGGGCCGACTTGAAATCTTCTTTTGTGCTTAGTCCAGTGGTAGCGATGACCAGGTTTTTGCAGAATTGCTTCAATTCCTTATGACTATAATCTTCCAACTGTTCTTTTTGGAACTCTGCAGTCGGTCTGGTTTCTTGGGTAGTCATGGTCGCGGTGTGTTTCTGTCGGTAGTGGTTGAGTCACTCTCTGTACGATTCGCGTTGGCTCGGATTGCACCGCCTGCCACCAATGTTAGAAAGGCGATCCCGGGTAAGGCAGAAGATGTCTGACTGACCCCCCTAGGTCCACCCCTCCTTCTGGAAGTGGTCGAGCATTGTTGAAAGGCCTCCTAGTGAGGGTCCTCTCCTAGAATCATAACAGCAGAGCAATCACACCACTACAAATGGACACCACGCAAGAGGATAAGTTCTTAGGCTTTATCAGTAATAAAGGTTGGTTATCTTCAGCAATATGTACAAGCGGATCGAGGGACCCGTAAAGTCTTGGTAACAGGGAACAGGGTAGCGGGACAGTCTCAGTACTGGTGGGGCGTAGGGATACCCGGCGCACAGCTCTCAATCCTCGAGCTGGGGAGTTCTGAACGGTCAAGCCGCGGCAGCGCAAGCAGGGCTCCAACGACAGTTTCAGCGAAGTTGGGCCGCGGCAGCGCCAGCAGGACTCCAAGGTGGTTTCAGTGAAGATGGGCCGTGGCAGCGCCAGCAGGACTCCAAGGTGGTTTCAGCGAAGGTGGGCTGCAGCAGCACCAGCAGGACTCCGAGGTGGTTTCAGCTAAGGTGGGCTGCGGCAGCGCCAGCAGGACTCCAAGATGGTTTCAGCGAAGGTGGGCCGCGGCAGCGCCAGCAGGACTCCAAGATCGTTTCAGCGAAGGTGGGCCACGGCAGCGCAAGCAGGACTCCAAGATGGTTTCAGGGTTCGGGGTAGCGAGTTCTTCTCGGGGTCAGCCGCAACAGCGTCAGCAGGGCTCTCGACTCCAGGATACAACTGGCGTCCTACTCCAGAGCTGCCCCAGATATAGGACTGGAGTCTTTTGATGTCCGGACCCTCGCGCCTGGGGGCCAGAGGGGCCGGGATGAGGGTGTCCAGACACCCAGCAGGGGGGTGGAGCCAGCGCCCAGGGAGGCCGGAGGGCGATCGAAACCAGGCATCCAGGGACGGCTGGAGGGCCATCGAAACTCCCCTCCTCTTAGATCCGCCGAGTGGCCACTCTACCACCTGGGTGGATCTTGGTGCCTCGATGTCGGGGCTTCGCTGGCCACCCACCGACCCCATCGACCCTGACACCACCGCTACCAACCTCAAACAGTGTATCAACGACTGCGCCAACACTCTCGCCCCTCTTAAGAGCTCCACAACCACCCACCCCAACAAGAAAGCCGCCTGGTTTACCGAAGACCTTCGGACCTCCAAACACACCTGTCGGAAGCTGGAGAAGAAATGGCTCCGAGACCGATCACCAGACAGCCTTGCAGCCCACAAGAACGCCACCCGCAGACACCACCAACTCATCAGGACCACAAAAAGGACCGCCTAGACAACAACGCACACAACACCAAAGAGCTCTTCAGCATCGTGAAAGAACTCTCCAACCCCAGCTCCAACACCAATGACATTCCACCATCACAAGACCTGTGCGACTCCCTGGCCACCTACTTTCACCGCAAGATCATCGACATCCACGACAGCTTCAACTGCGACACCCCCGCACCCACCACCAAGACCACCACCACCGAGACCTCCACCCACACCAGCCGCCTGAACGCCTGGTCCAACGTCAGTGACGAAGACACCATCAAAACCATGAACTCCATCCACTCAGGATCCCCATCCGACCCGTGCTCTCACCATGTTTTCAACCTAGCCAGCACAACCATCACACCCCACCTCCGGAAAACAATCAACATCTCCTTTGAGACAGCATCCTTCCCGGAAAGCTGGAAGCACGCCGAGATCAACGCCCTTATGGAGAAACCCAAGGCGGACCCCAAGGACCTCAAGAACTTCCGGCCCATCTCCCTGCTCCCGTTCCCAGCAAAAGTGACAGAGAAGATTGTCAACAAACAGCTATCTCGATACCTTGAAGACAACAACATCCTAGACCCACAGGGATCCTCCCTCAGCCCGACGCTGTTCAACATCTACATGGCACCTCTCGCCCACGTCGCACAACAGCACAACCTCAACATCATCTCCCACGACGATGACACCCAGCTGATCATATCCCTCACTGAAGACCCCCACACTGCTAAAGCCAACCTCCACAGAGGAATGAAGGCTGTCACCGACTGGATGAAGGACAGCAGACTGAAGCTGAATTCAGACAAAACGGAGGTCCTCATCCTCGGACCCACCCCATCAGCCTGGGACGACTCCTGGTGGCCCACATCGCTAGGCACAGACCCGGAACCCACCGACCACGCACGCAACCTAGGGTTCATCCTTGACTCCACCCTCTCCATGACCAAGCAAGTTAACGCCGTCTCCGCGTCCTGCTTCAACACCCTCCGAATGCTCCGCAGAATCCTCAAATGGATCCCTCTCGACACGAGGAAAACCATCACCCAGGCCCTCATCACCAACAGACTCGATTACGGAAACGCGTACTACAATGCCTATTTTTCTGACTGGGTGGTCACAGTTAACCTCACCGTGACCTGTCCTGTGGGTTGAGGGCATTTTCAACGTTTGCGCCCACGCACTACAGTGGGGGTTGCACAAGGCTGGGTCTCAACGCTTTCGGTGGTGCCTGGGTCAGAAGATTGACACCTGCTGCTCCTACGCATGTCAGGGACAGGAGTGCTAGAGCCACTCCTGCTGGTGGAGTCTTCTGTTTCCCCGACACCTGTGTCTCCAGCAGTGGCTGCCTGGTGTGTGAGCATCAGCTCCATGGCAGAGGTGACTCTCCCCATCCCCCTTGACAAATCCGTGCAGCAGTGCACAATTGCATCCTGCATGGCGACAGAACGCATCGGACTGCAGTAACTGCCACAGTGCCCCCGAGGTTGAAAATTGAGGGATTGTGCTCGTACCCAGGCGGATCCAGAAACTCGTTTTCATCCTTTGGATGTGAAAGATTTTACAAACCACTAATTGTGTCTAGAATTCTTGGAACTACGAGAGTAAAAAGCACTAATGCGACTAAAGGCATAGTGTTAATAACTCAAGTGTAAGACAACAATGGAAATAATTTTGTCCCAATGATGATGCCCTATATTTAAAGGTGGCATTGAAACGTCGTCAACCACAAAACCCCATATGCAATGAAAATGCAATATTGTAAAAAGCAATGGTGTGTTCAAAATAATTTAAGTCTGTAACACTGACTACAAGTATACAGACAGATCTTTACTTTGCTCTTTTGACCATTCTTTCGTTGTTGTGTCTTGAATGTTATGGGTCACGGCTGTGCCCGCTTGTCATTAATTGGTTCTCGCATCTTGTGAAATCCATTTGTACGCCGAAAATAAAAATCTTGTCCGGCTGGACGAAAGACATATCACTTATCAAGTGTATGATTATTGCTTCTCTACATTATTCTGTCCAAAAATAGGGACCAATGTTTTGTGTAATATGATACTGCCCAAGGTCCCTATGGCATACCTTCTGGGTTCCCTTGTCTTTTTGTAAAAGTGGCGACAGAACGCCGGCAAAGCGGTTCAGGGCTTCTGTCTGTTGCCACATACACTGACGATCCCTGTGCCTCTCGGAGTGGTCTCTATCTAATTTGTCACACAGAGCACTCATGCACTGTGTCATGTCTGTCATCCCCTTTGCCATGGACTGCATTCTCTCTGTCATGTTGCCAATACCCTGGTCTATGTTTGACATTGTGCAATTTATACTGCACACCTGCCTGTGAACTGCTAAAATTGCCTTTGCCTGCAGGCGCTGGACTTTTACCATAGTGGCCTTAAGACCACAGAAGACCCCTTCTCCATCCTGGCCTTCGCCTCTCTCCCGTGCCATTTGGCCTCGGACACTGGCCTGCACAACTCCTGAAGTAGTCTGCTGCCCAGCGTTCTCAGCCACAGGTGGATTACTTGGAATTACACCTGTTAGACCTGGCATCTTTGGCGTGGTTTCCCCCATCTTTGTGCCTCTACCACCTGTATTTTTGATGCTGTGCTGGATTTCGTTTTTGCTGATTTAGATGTTTTGGACACTCTGCCGCTGCTGATCAGTGCCAGAGTGTAAGTGATCTCTGTGTAAATTGTTATTCTGATTGGATGTACATGATTGGCATATTTGTATCACCATGAAGTCCCTAGTAAAGTGCACTGGGTGTGCCAGGGCTGGTGATGACAAATGCTACTAGTGGGCCTGCAGCACTGATTGTGCCACCCACAGGAGTAGCCCTAAAATGGTGTCTTAGACCTGCCACTGCAGTGCCTGTGTGCAGTTTAGAAACTGCTATGTGCTCCTGGTCAGTGTCCCCACTGACCAGGCCTAACCCTTCCCTTTTCATGCACATTAGTCAACCCTATGGAAGGCCCAAGGTACCCCCCTGGGCAGGGTGCAGTGTATGTAAAAGGTAGAGCATGTACTAGTGCAGGTGACATGCTCTGATAGTGAATGGCAGCCATTTTCGTTTTTCACTATTGTAAGGCTATCTTGCTCCATAGATTAACATAGGGGATGCTGGCTACAGTGGCTTCCAGCATTTATTCCCATAGGAACAAGATAGGACATAAGTATCTAGTATCCCTGAACTCAGAATTTAATAACACATCTTTTAGGAAAGGTTTTTTTAAATCCAGTGTTTGAGAACAGCACTTTTAGAAAGTTGCTGTTCTCTTGTCTGTCCTTTATGTGTGCCTTGGCCTGTTTGTGGTTTGACTGTCTGGTTTGAGAGTGACAGGGGCTGGGGTTTCCCCAGGAGGCTGGCTGAGTCAGCCCTAGGCTGAATGACTGCATTTGCAACTGGAGTGGTGGGAGGAGTTAGTACCTGGGCCTGAATAGGGCTGTGCCTGCCTTCCACATTGCTGGCTCCACCTCCTGCTGGGCGGCTGACGACCCTGCCCCTCACTCTGAAAGGAAAGGAGAAGCCAAATAAACAAAGTGCTCAAGCAACCCCCAGAACTGGTTCAGACCGGGCTCAGGGCCCACTTGCACAAATGGAACAAAGACTTTTAGGGGTATTGTTAGAAATGGGATCCCTGGCTGGCCAAGGCTTGCGCCAAAGTCAGTCAGAGACCACCACTCCCAAGTCATGGCAAGGGAGTTACACGCCAAGATAACCCCTGCTCACCCTCTAGGTAACGTGGCGCGAGCAGCAAGGCTAAACTTGGAGGCGATATGAGTTAAGTATTTGCGCACGCACCCCAGCAACAACACCCAAGGCCCACCACAAAGGAGACTCCACACAAGGTTATATATAAAAATAGCCTTTGTATTACACCAAAACACATTAGATAAAAACACACACTTTACAACAGGCACGGGCAGAATTTACAAGGGATATGTACAAGACAGGGCCAACTAAACCACTGTCAGGAATCAGCACTTTTAGAACTTAGAATACAATACTTGTAGGCCTAGAAATTAGAACATAGAGCCTAACGGACAGTACCTCCCGTCCTGGTTACAGGGATAATGCGAGTGACCTCCTTAGTAAACTTGAGCGGGCGGCCCAGCGAAGCGGCACGACTCAGGGGAGAGTGGTGCAGCTCGAGGCTTGAGCGGGCGGCCGGCAAGGTACAAGCTTTTCTCTGGGGCGACCAATGCGTGCGGCTCAGAAGAGGAGGGGAAGGCAGGATGCGGGCGACCCAGCGAAGCGGCGCGGCTCAGGGTAGAGCGGCGCTGCTCGAGGCTTAGACGGGCTGCCGTGCACGAGCTGCCGAGGGGAATGAGCGAGGCACATTGCAGCGAGGCCCCAGGGGCCCAAGGGAGATCAGACAAGTCCCAGCAATTTGTCAGGGAAGGCACAATAGAGTCCACTGGTCCCGGGACTCTGGTCAGGGGGCGAGCTCAGTATCAAGCCCTTGGAATATCCCTTAGCACATAACAGAAAATCACTGTAGCACAAAACAAGTAACTACTGGTAATCAGGTAAGTACCCCCTACGCAATCCTAACCACCTTAGGAACAGGTCACACAGGGAACCAGGACCTCACTAGCACCACCTGTACTAGCAACTACAACCAACTAAATATCACCATACATTTAGGGGTATAGAACTGGGGACAAAACACATGATGCATAGACACACATTCAGAGGTGCAGGGGAGGAAAACACATGATGCATCAACAATACATTCAGAGGTGTATCAAAGAACACAATTGCGCAAAATAACATTGGCACATAAATCATAAATGCGCCAGAATCACATTAGCCACAACCTGTGGCAGTCCCTAGGCCAACTGGCCTCTCTAGGGCTAGGACGCCCTGTGTCCAAAGTCAGGGTCCTAAACATGGCAGCTGCCCACGAAGTGCTGGGCAACTGTAAAGCAATGCTGGTGGGGACAACGTTGGAGCCTCTCAGGCTCTGGCAAACTGTGGGCTGGGGGCCTCGTGGCCTTAAACAAATGCAATGTCACCCAAGAGCCTCTCAGGGCTTGTGAAACACTGCGGGCGTGGAGCCTCGTGGACTCGAAAATGGACATGTCCTGAGCCTCTTGGGGCTCGTCACAGATGTGGGCGGGGAGCCTCGTGGGCTCGAGGAAATGCCACTGAACAACGTAGGAGCCCCGCTCGGGGGGCTCAAACACAAGGTTTGCCCCTGGAAGCCTCGTGGCTCTCAAACAAATAGGCCCCACACGGTGGAGCCTCCGCGGCCCGGAAACAATCAAGTGCCCCCAGGAACCCCCTCGGGTACTCAGAACCAGGGGGGGGCCCAGAGGAATGGCCCACGGGGACGCTTGCACTCACCGGCTGTGTGGGAGGCGGCGTCTCCTCTCGCGGCTCTCCGCTGCTGGGCTGCGGCCGGACTTTGCCTCTTCTCCCTCGGCTTGGGGCGAGTGCACAGGGGCGCAGAGTAGGCTCCTGCCTGCCCCGGTGCTCAAAAACAGCCGCGACTCTTCTTTCCCTTTCCCGGCGGCAGCGGGCAGCCAATCGTGGCGCGGCGGCGGGCGGGACTTCCCTCCAAAACCGCAAGTCCCGCCCCGCGTCATGCACCGTAGTGCCTGGCTTCCTGTTTTGCGGCGCTCGGGCCGCGGCGGTGAACACTTGGGCATAACTGAGGGGTGGCACCCTCGAAGTGAAAAATAAACGTAGAAGCGAGGTGGGCACTCGCTAGGGCAGCCATAAGCAGGGTGGCACCAGCAAAGCAAAATAAAGCGCTTTCAGCGCTAAGGGCAAGATATAGCGCTCCCAAGCGCTAGAGTAAAGAAAAAGCGCTTCCAGGCGCTTTTTGAAGGAATCCAGGGCCCCCAGGCGCTAGAGAAGCCCACAGTCCTTCAGGAGTCCAGGGGCTGGGCAGGGCCAGGGGAGGCAAGCCTTCCCCCGGGCCCAAGCAGCAGCAGACCCCTGGCAGATTCAAGCAGCAAACAAGAACATTTTCATGGGGTCACAGCCCCTCTTTTATACACTTTTCTCTTTTGTCTGTAGGTGCATGGTGGGGGCAGAACCAGTCGCAGCTGGTCTGTGAGCACTGTTGATGGCTCAACCACCCCTTTCATTCATCAGGCAGGCTAGGGTCATCAGTCGCACCACAGGGGGCGGAGCCAGCATTGTGTGGGGAAAAGCCCAGCCCATTCAGGACACAGGTGCACTCCTCCCCAGCCATCAGCATGCTAATCTCTCCATTCACCACCGGGGCAGACCCACACAGCCTTCCAGGAGCCAGGCTCACCAGCCAGCTCCAGCCAATCACACGCCAGGCATATTTTACACTAATATGCCAACTCGTAGAAGTGGCGCTTCCGCACAAGACACATACATGCCACATACATCGTTGCGAAGCATTCACTCTCACGAGTTCGCACATACCAAACTTGAGCATGCACGCCTCACGCATCAGGAACTACCAGGGACACAGACATTCCCCATGCATTCCTATGGGAGAGCAGGCCAATCTCACACACGCACTCAGGGAGCGCACGCACTTTACACTGCGCCACAGTGTCAAAGTGCGCAAAGACCAGAAATCACTATCACTGGGTCACAACCACAAAGCAAAAAGTTCAGGGGTGAACCTGCAAAAGGGCCAAGTCCAACACGACCCCCTTCCAGCCAAAACGCAGGGGAGAACAATCACCACCGTGATGGACTTCCCTGCTTGGGGCGATAGAACACGGACGCGGGCCCGCACTGCAAGGACACCCTCCGGTTCTACGCCACGTTGATCCATGAGACAAGCACATACTAAAAAAAAAATTAAAAAAAACAGGCCCAACTAGGCTACTCCACTGGTACTCCTTAGTTGTCCAGGCCCTAGGCCACCCAGATACCACTGGTCCCTGCCAATACACAGAGTGGGGGGTGGTAACCACTGGCCTACATAGCCATTCTCCACTCCCTTTCTCAGTGTAGTTCCAAACTACCACTGATCCTTCAACCTAGGGTCCGCACCCTCAGGCTGACCAGAGGTCACGGGCAAGAATGCCCCACCCTACCTCTACTTCTGAAGCACCCTCCAGAACACAACTCTCCCACCAGTTCGGGACCTTTACTCCCTCAGCAGCAGTGACCACGGTCAGACCAGCACAAGATCGGTGTAGTGAGGCGTTGCACTTTGCGGGTTGCCAGATGCGGCGCAGGCGGCGGCTCATGGACCGCGTCGAGACGGAGGACGGCGAGCGGCATAGGCTGCGCGGCCGAAGGCAGACGCGGCTCAGTGCGGTGCCTACAGGACACCAGGCTGGTCATGACAGATAGGTCACAGCTCCCTTAACTGGTCTACCACCTGGGATTCGAATTCACTCCTCCTTCAGCAGCAAGGCAACCACTGCAGGTCAATCCCCCATACAGCTTACCTGGTTCCTTCTCTTCAGGCAGGAGTTCCTTCAGGACACTACATACAGTTGCCCTTACGTCCAGATCCGGACACACCAGCTACTGGCTCCCCAACCGAGGGACGTACACCTTTGGTCAGATGCCTGGCGCACCAGGACTTCCTTGAGGGTGACACATAACTAATGTGCCGTGTACAAGTCTGCCTGACACTCAGGACAGAAGTGGCATCACCCTGGTCACTCCTTGGTGACACAACCCTTCTGGTTGGCCCCTGACCCACTGGTTACTCCACTGGGGAACCTATCCCCCTCGCACCCCTCCATCTGGACTTCTGCACCCTCCCAACTGGAGCGGTACTGCCAGATAACAGAACTACTAGAGCCCTGCTTACAGGCGCTCCACGTTCTCTCCACACTGGGAGATCTCCCTAGAAGGACGCTCCATACGGACATGCTAGGCTCCCTCACCTGGTGTTCCGAAGAAAAAAAACACCCAGACTACGAAGACCAGGCTTGTGCTCCTCTGAGCCACTTCCACCACACTGGGCTGGAAGACCAGAACCTTCCTTAGGGTCACTCCCCAACAATTAACACAATGGCACAGGGGCAAGGGAAACTCCCTTGAGCTTCAGGCCACCCCTGAAATCCTGTTCACTGATGTTCTACATTCTTCAAACACTCTGGGAGATCTTCCTCAAATGACCTATTGGTACAGCCTAGGCCCCCGACCTGACGTTCCCTTCAGAAGCATTCCAGGCCCTGACACTGGGTTTCGGGCACCTGGAGACATGCAGTCCCACCCACTCCTTCTCCTCTTGAGACAGGACGTGAGCCCCTACACCGAGACCTAGCTGGGCTACACTTAACCTCTTCCACCACACTGGGCTGGAAGACACCTCAGCCACTCCTTTTGGAATCACTCCATCCCCTATGCCTCTCTCCTCCCAGAACATTACCAACTCCAAACATCTGTCTCTAAATAGACCACAGAAATCAAAAGCAGGCTCCACTGTCTGCAGACGTTCTTGGGAGAAGTTTAACACACGGAACTTAGGTATCTGAGCAAAACAAGAGTACACAAGCATTCAGCAAGCTCCCCATCCAGAGAACTCACACAACTTGTCCAGTGCAACACACAAATTATCCACACACACCCCTCCCCAGACTGGTAAGACAGTTTCTACCGCCCCTGATTTCTCAACCTGACCACACGTGACACAGGTACCCTTACTCCAGGACAGGGACGGGGGACACATGCACTGAACACATTTATGCTGCCACCACTGGATCCCACCCTTCTGGTGAATCCAGAAAACACACTGCACTTAGGGGGATGATCTACCCTCCCGAGCTAGGGACACCTAACTCAAAGTGCACAAGAAACACATTTCCACAGAAATGACATTTTTAGCAAACTCCATACAATAATCCCCAAAATGCAGAGCTTTGTAGTGGCCAGTTGCCACTGTGGTACAACGCAAACACATATCCTTATCCTCACCGCTGCGTTCAATGTTAGAAATGGGATCCCTGGCTGGCCAGGGCTTGCGCCAAAGTCAGTCAGAGACCACCACTCCCAAGTCAGGGCAAGGGAGTTACACGCCAAGATAACCCCTGCTCACCCTCTAGGTAACGTGGCGCGAGCAGCAAGGCTAAACTTGGAGGCGATATGAGTTAAGTATTTGCGCACGCACCCCAGCAACAACACCCAAGGCCCACCACAAAGGAGACTCCACACAAGGTTATATATAAAAATAGCCTTTGTATTACACCAAAACACATTAGATAAAAACACACACTTTACAATGTGCTAACAGGCACGGGCATTATTTACAAGGGATATGTACAAGACAGGGCCACCTGGACCACTGTCAGGAATCAGCACTTTTAGAACTTAGAATACAATACTTGTAGGCCTAGAAATTAGAACATAGAGCCTAACGGACAGTACCTCCCGTCCTGGTTACAGGGATAATGCGAGTGACCTCCTTAGTAAACTTGAGCGGGCTGCCCAGCGAAGCGGCACGACTCAGGGGAGAGTGGTGCGGCTCGAGGCTTGAGCGGGCGGCCGGCAAGGTACAAGCGTTTCTCTGGGGCGACCAATATGTGCGACTCCGAAGAGGAGGGGAAGGCAGGATGCGGGCGACCCAGCGAAGCGGCGCGGCTCAGGGTAGAGCGGCGCTGCTCGAGGCTTGGACGGGCTGCCGTGCACGAGCTGCCGAGGGGAATGAGCGAGGCACATTTCAGCGAGGCCCCAGGGGCCCAAGGGAGATCAGACAAGTCCCAGCAATTTGTCAGGGAAGGCACAATAGAGTCCACTGGTCCCGGGACTCTGGTCAGGGGGCGAGCTCAGTATCAAGCCCTTGGAATATCCCTTAGCACATAACAGAAAATCACTGTAGCACAAAATAAGTAACTACTGGTAATCAGGTAAGTACCCCCTACGTAATCCTAACCACCTTAGGAACAGGTCACGCAGGGAACCAGGACCTCACTAGCACCACCTGTACTAGCAAGAACAACCAGCTAAATATCATCTTACATTTAGGGGTATAGACCTGGGAACAAAACACATGACACCTAAACACATTCAGAGGTGCAGATTACACATGATGCACAAAATACATTCAGCGGTGTAAGAGCAAGGCACATGATGCATAAAAACATTCAGCGGTGTAGAACAAGGCACATGATGCATAAACACACATTCAGAGGTGCAGGGGAGGAAAACACATGATGCATCAACAATACATTCAGAGGTGTATCAAAGAACACAATTGCGCAAAATCACATTGGCACATAAATCATAAATGCACCAGAATCACATTAGCCACAACCTGTGGCAGTCCCTAGGCCAACTGGCCTCTCTAGGGCTAGGACGCCCTGTGTCCAAAGTCAGGGTCCTAAACGTGGCAGCTGCCCACGAAGTGCTGGGCAACTGTAAAGCAATGCTGGTGGGGACAACGTTGGAGCCTCTCAGGCTCTGGCAAACTGTGGGCTGGGGGCCTCGTGGCCCTAAACAAATGCAATGTCACTCAAGAGCCTCTCAGGGCTTGTGAAACACTGCGGGCGTGGAGCCTCATCGACTCGAAAAGGGACATGCCCTGAGCCTCTTGGGGCTCGTCACAGATGTGGGCGGGGGGCCTCGTGGGCTCGAGGAAATGCCACTGAACAACGTAGGAGCCCCGCTCGGGGGGCTCAAACACAAGGTTTGCCCCTGGAAGCCTCGTGGCTCTCAAACAAATAGGCCCCACACGGTGGAGCCTCCGCGGCCCGGAAACAATCAAGTGCCCCCAGGAACCCCCTCTGGGACTCAGAACCAGGGGGGGGGGGGCCCAGAGGAACGGCCCACGGGGACGCCTGCACTCACTGGCTGTGTCGGAGGCGGCGTCTCCTCTCGCGGCTCTCCGCTGCTGGGCTGCGGCCGGACTTTGCCTCTTCTCCCTCGGCTTGGGGCGAGTGCACAGGGGCGCAGAGTAGGCTCCTGCCTGCCCTGGTGCTCAAAAACAGCCGCGACTCTTCTTTCCCTTTCCCGGCGGCAGCGGGCAGCCAATCGTGGCGTGGCGGCGGGCGGGACTTCCCTCCAAAACCGGAAGTCCCGCCCCGCGTCAGGCACCGTAGTGCCTGGCTTCCTGTTTTGCGGCGCTCGGGCCGCGGCGGTGAACACTTGGGCATAACTGAGGGGTGGCACCCTCGAAGTGAAAAATAAACGTAGAAGCGAGGTGGGCACTCGCTAGGACAGCCATAAGCAGGGTGGCACCTGCAAAGCAAAATAAAGCGCTTTCAGCGCTAAGGGCAAGATAGAGCGCTCCCAAGCGCTAGAGTAAAGAAAAAGCGCTTCCAGGCGCTTTGTGAAGGAATCCAGGGCCCCCAGGCGCTAGAGAAGCCCACAGTCCTTTAGGAGTCCAGGGGCTGGGCAGGGCCCAGGGGAGGCAAGCCTTCCCCCGGGCCCAAGCAGCAGCAGACCCCTGGCAGATTCAAGCAGCAAACAAGAACATTTTCATGGGGTCAAAGTGGCGCTTCCGCACAAGACACATACATGCCACATACATCGTTGCGAAGCATTCACTCTCACGAGTTCGCACATACCAAACTTGAGCATGAACGCCTCACGCATCAGGAACTACCAGGGACACAGACATTCCCCATGCATTCCTATGGGAGAGCAGGCCAATCTCACTCACGCACTCAGAGAGCGCACGCACTTTACACTGCGCCACAGTGTCAAAGTGCGCAAAGACCAGAAATCACTATCACTGGGTCACAACCACAAAGCAAAAAGTTCAGGGGTGAACCTGCAAAAAGGCCAAGTCCAACAGGTATAAGTACAGGATCCCTGACAACAGAAAATGAGATCATCCTGGAATCAAGAAGGAACCTCTGCCAAGGAGAAAGCTGACTCTGAAGAAGGAAGACTGTCCTGCTGTTGCTCTACTGGACTGACCTGCTGTTGCTTTGCTACCAAGGAGAGGGGAAGGACTTTGCTAGTGTGCTGTCTCCCCTGTCTTGAAGGAATCTCCAAGGGCCTGAGAAGAGCTGGCTCTCTGTTCTGAAGTCCCAGGAACAAAAGGACTTCACCCCCGGCTTCCCTGAACTCTGCTGAGAGAGTTCTGTCCTTCCTAGAGTGCTTGATCCAGTTGTGGGGCCTCTGGAAGTTGTACCTGTGCTGGGAAGCTTGAAACTAAGCTTGAAAGACTTTTGCAATTGAAAAGTGTTGCATCGCTCGCTTGCGGAGCGCATCCCCGACAGTGCGAGAAGATTCCCGCCGCTACGAAGGATCGAGATTGTCGCAGCGTCTGTTGCCGCTGTCAGAGCCGTCGCATCCTTCGTTTGCGGGACGCACCAGACCAGTGCGGGAAAGTCGAACATCGCTGCGAGTGTCGTCGCAGAGCCTGACGTCGCTGGGTGAGATCGCTGCACCGCTTGCTTGCGGACCGCATCACGTCGCTGCGAGCATCGTCACAGAGCCATCGCATCGAGGAGCTGCGAGAGAGAGGATCACCGCTGGATCACGCATTGTCGCCCCGGAGATCGTCGCAGCCCCTTTGAGATCGTCGCATTGTGCCTTTGTGAGAACAAACTTCCTACGGAACCTACGCACCGGAGTCCATACAAGTGGCCTTCCTCCCCATACAGACCGGATTCGTCGCAACACGCCCGCTGCTGCAGCGGGGGTATCGCATCGCCTCCCCAGGGTCTCAGGAGCAACGCATTGCTTGTTTTCCACCACACCAGCTCCTGCTTTTGGAACTTTGTCGCAACTAAAAGGTACTGTGAGTAAACGTGACGCCACTGTGAACTTGTCACGCATCTGTTGATTATTCTATCGCAACCTAAAGAACTTTAACGCAACCTTAAGAACTCTTTTTGAAACCATATTCTTGAACTGTGTATGTTGGATTTTTGACGTTTTGGTCTTGTGTAGTTTAGATTAAATACCTTTATTTTTCTAAACTGTTGTGGAGTCAGTTTGTGGTGTTTTTACTGTGTTACTGTGAGTTTTGGTACAAATATTTTACACATTGCCTCTGGTTAGCCTAGACTGCTTGTGCCAAGCTACCTAGAGTAGAGGGTGAGCAGGGGTTATCTCAGAGGGGTTCCTCCTTACCCTGACTAGAAGCAAGGGTCCCTATTCGGACAGTGGTACCTACCTCTGCCAACTAGAGACCCCCAGTTCTACCATTGTTGGTCAGCATGCGGATTGAACTTGTATTTGTACTAGACCCACAGTAATTGGTGTACATCACTAGTGAGTGCAGACCACTACGCCACCACATACTACTGGTTTTTTATTTTTGATTCTATTTTTGAGTAACTCTTCAAAGCATCATGTCTGAGAAAGGCAAGGCACTCAGTGAGGGGGCAGGAGCAGAATTGGAGTTTGTCATTGGCGATTTGTATACATACACAGTTGAGCAACTTAGGAAATTCTGCCTTGAGTTTGAGTGCCCCATAAAGAGCGCCTATAGAAAGGAGGAGCTGCAGAGAATCTTGAAGGCCCATTGGGAGGCACAAGAGGGAAATGATGATGTGGATGTGGAAAATAGTTTTCAAGTCAATTCAATTCAATTATAAATCTTTATTTGGCACTTAAAAAGACACCATAAAAGCACATGCACAATATACACACATATATTGAATACAAGGTTTAAAAAAAGTATGAGTTAAAAGATTAGCTAAAACGCATTTCATAAAAATAGGGGAAAGAGGAATTTACTTTACGTGATTAAGTAGCATTAAAGTCAATTATTTCTCTAGTGTTCCTTAGCCGCAATGCAACCCGGATAAAACTTAAAGTGCAAAACAACGTGTGGGCATCTGCGGCTTCCTGAAGAAATCTCAAGGCCATTTTTGAATGTCTGAGTTTCGTTTCTTTCAGGATCCCTACTAAAAGCTTACGTCTTGGGGCAGAGTAAAAGGGGCATAACAAAACAAAGTGAAGGGTATCCTGCGGGTACCTAGTGTTGCAGCCGCAGGTACCCTTCGCCTCCACTGTAAGAGTAAACCCAGAGGGGACCGCAAGTAAATGATGAAGCCTATTTAGTCTAAATCGGGTCATATGATAACGGTCCTGATTATTATGCATGACCCTCAGGTATGGTTCCATTCCTTGCTTCGCTGATAGTTGGCAATAAGATAAAACAGTGGGCTTATGTCTTTCCATCTCGGCCCTAGTCGTAAGAGACCAATCTGAAAAAAGTTTTTTAACCATTGTTTTGTTCTGGCCAGTTAAGGATTCTGGGTCTGTGAAGAAATATTTACAGCCAATTGCCTCCATAGTGTCCTTTATATACTTTAGCCAGGGTATGTGACCCTTTTTGTCACGTTTCAGACAGTCTTTTATAATTTGTCTTGTAAGGACCGCTTCTGGGTTGATCCAGATTTTAACCCAAGCAAGGAGAGGTTTAATTTTGATCCGGTCTTCAATATAAGGCTCTCCAACTTCCTCATGAATAATGAAGGCCGAAGTGCTCTGCGGCAGTTTCAAGATTCTTCTGAGGAATTTGTTTTCTTCCACCTGAATCTGTTGCAATTTTTTGTCTATAAAACCCCATACTTCTGCTCCGTAAGTAACCTTGGCACAGCAAATCGATCTATACAAATGTAATATTTGCTCTGGGGACCATCTACCCAGTCTTCTCCCGTACCCCATAATGGCCCCTGTTGGCGCCGCCAGCTTTGTTGCGTGTTTCTCCACCAGGGGGTTAAAGTTAAGTTGATCGTCAAACAGTACACCAAGATATGAAAAGATCTTAACCTGGCCAATCTTGTGTGACCCAATTTTATAGATAAGTTTCCCTTTTTCTTTTGTTCCTGTTGACATGATGTAAGATTTTTCCAAATTTGTCGATAGATCGAGTTTGGCCATGAATTCGACAAAACCATTGATCAACTTCTGTAACCCCAATGGAGTTCTGGCTAACAATACCGCGTCATCGGCATAAAGTAATACCGGCACCGCTCGATGGCCAATTTGGAGTGAATCCACGTGTAATTTAAGTAGTTCTTTCTCCAGGAGATTAATATATATAGAGAACAGGAAGGGCGCTAAAATGCAGCCCTGCCTCACACCACTGGTGCATAAGAAGGGATCAGTCCTACTTCCCTCTTGGTTATATCTCACACTTGCAGACGTATTCCAGTGTAGGGTTTTTAGGACATCTACAAGGGGTTGATCCACTCCTACACTTAGCAATAACGACAAAAGTTTTTCTCTGTTTACACGGTCAAAAGCCGCGGAGAGGTCCATGAACCCCATATATGTAGTCCCACTGCTAGCGATGGTATATTTTGCTGTCAGGAGGTACAGGTTCAAACATTGATCGGTGGTGGCTCTACCCTCCCTGAAGCCATATTGGACGTCTGTCAGGACCTGGCACTCCTCCTCCCATTCCTGCAGACGATGTAAAATGACACGGCCCAGTACTTTAGCTGTCACGTCTATAAGGGATATGGGGCGATAACATTGGGGGTCATCCCGATTCCCTTTTTTATAGATTGGGACTATGGTTGCTGTTGACCAAGAGCGAGGCAGCCCTGCCACCACTGCCTCGTTCAAAACCCTGGTGAGCAGCGGGGCCCAAAGATCTATATTGCTCAGGTAGAGGTCGGGAGGTATCCCGTCAGGGCCAGGTGCTTTATTCTTACAGAGTCCTACTATTGCCAATTCCACTTCTTCCAGGCGAAAGTCCAGTTTTGTATTTGGGGTTAACCTTGGTCCTTCACCCTGGATTAATTGTCCTGCATAATTATAAAGGCTCTGGAAGTGGGTCTGCCATTGTTTGGGTAGGATTGTGTTAATTATTTTAGGTGCTCCTGGGTCCTGGAAGCATGGAGTGTTAATAACCTTCCAGAATCCCGAGATTTTCTGCTGTCTCCCTTAGATCCTCCCAAGCTTGAATTTGTAAACTCTTTTTTCGACAATTCAATGCTTTTTTATATTCAGTTCTGTGTTGTGCTATTTTGAGATTATCCCTGGGTTTGGAGTGGAGACTAAATTTAAGTTGTTTGTGCGCCTTAGTGCAAACAGAGTCGAACCAACGCAGAGTGGAGGGAACTTTACTAACTTTAGAAGTCTTTAGTAGATTATCCACATGGCGCGCAATTTCTTCAAATGCGCTGACCACTAATGCTCCTTCCACATGAAGATCGAGACATGTATTTATGGCGTTTAGTCCCTCTGTTATTAATCTTCTATAAAATCTATCTCCATCAATCTTCACCCACTTAATCCTCCTTCCCTGGTCCACTGCCTTTTCCATAACATCTGTTTTCCTTGTGAGTTTTTTAAAATCAAAACCTTTTAGTACAAGTGTCAGGGGGTCATGGTCACTAAAGATGGTTGTGTCTATGGCCATGTTACTAATGTTCCTCTTTATGAGGGGCGAGACTAGAATAAAGTCGATGTACGACTGACCATCTCTGCCTCTAAATGTTGGGTTGAGGTCTCCATTTGCACCTAACTCTGCAAGGTCCATAGTGTGGACCAGGTTGTGACTTTTTGTTAATTCTCTAGATCCCATCCCTCAGTTACATGAGCAAAATGTGGCCCTTTTTCTACAGTGCACCTTGACCAATCTCTGTTGAATGGTTTTAAATTATCACAGAGATGACAATTAAAATCCCCCATGAGTATTATACTGGGGGAGTTTGGTGTCTTATTTAGGGAAACCAACTTTTCTAAGCAGGAGTCCAGTTCCTTACCAACGGTCCCCTTTCCCATCGTGCCTACGGCATTATACCAATTGAGTAAAAGGAGATTAAATCTTTTAAAAGTAAACCCTACAGCTTGTATATTACGTGAGTCCCAGTTGTAATTAGTCCAAGTTCCCTGCATGAGAAGATCTACATACATTATTAATCCCCCGATCGCTCTCCCCGATAGTGACTTTTTGGCTGGCACAGAAAAGCATTTGTACCCCTCTAAACTATACAAATTTGGGTTGACCGCCCATGTTTCTTGGAGGCATATAATTTGAAAGTTATTAATATAATTCTGCCATTCCTGGGATTCAAATTTAGCTGCTAATCCAGCAATGTTCCAGGATATAATTCGAAGATTTTCATAGTTGCCCCCCCTTGGTAGTTCTGTGAGACCCCTTGGTGGGCACTCTTCCTGTACTACTTCTGAAGTTGTTATATTGGTACGGGGTTCTGGAATGTTGTCACTATCTTGTCTATTTTGATCAGGGTTGTCTTTTGATGTAGTTGTTCTATTATTTTGTTTCCCCCTTTTTTGGTTTTTAAATTCTTTTTACTGACTTCCCTACCATCACTGTACCCTATAGTACTTGGGGTTCCACTTCCTATTACAGTAGGCCCTTCCTCATCTAATCTTATAAAGGTGTCTGGAGCACTAGATTTCTCTAGTTCAAGTCAATCAACCTCTTCAAGAGCACTGAACCTATTCCAGTGCACATGTTGAGCTAAGAAAGGGTCATAGGCTGAGGTGGCTTGATATGGAGTTCGCCATTGAACCGGTCTATACTGAGGTGCCATCTGTTGGGCCCTATTCATGGGAATTCTATTTCTCTTCACCGGTCTTTGGGGTGCATATGGATAAAAATATGATAGATGTAAGGGGTGGATTTGTGTGTGAGATATGCTAGGGGGTGCATTGCATATATAATTTACTGCTGCAATGTCTCTGAAGTTAACTGTTATTATGTCCCCTGCTATTGTTTTTATTCCTCTCCCAATCCACTCCCCCCTTCTTACTGTAAGAATTTCCCCACAGATGTTAGGGGGTAGGGGTCTATTTATCTGCAACCACTGCACACATTTTTTCTTTAGTTCCACATGTGTTTCCCTTTTACCCTCTTTTAGTGGTGGAACACCTGTCAATACGACCACAAAGGGCAGAGCTTCAGGTGGAAGGTTAATTGTCCTAAATCGGGTCGATGTTGTTTTATTTACTGAAGCATTCGTTGACAGGGTGAGGTTTGCAGTGGAATTGTCTTTCAAAGGGTGGTCTGTTTTTTCATTTAATACTTTAGCAATTCCTTGGCATTGTTGTTTTGTTTGGCCCTGTGTTGTCTCATTGGTGCTACAAGGGTTTGAAGGTGTTGGGGCTTTTTGCGTAGTTTGGGTGCTCATTTGTTTAGCTCTCTTTACTTTATTTGGTACCAATTCATTTGTTGATACTACCTTGTCTTTTGTTATTTTTTTGGGTGAGCCCCCATCATGTCCCACTTTTGATGAAGCATTGTCCTGTCCCAATTGTCTTGTTGGGCCAACTCCCTTGTTGTTTATTAAAGAGGTTAATCTATCAATTTTAGACATAAGGGGTTTGATCAGTGCAGTGATTGTGTCTTCTAAATCAGCTTTCAGGTCAGCTACCATATTAGTGATCCAGCAAGGAATTCCTGGTGTGGAGGGAGTTATGGGTGCCACTAAATTATGATTTATAGTTTTGTTTTGACCTTTTTTTTGCCCTGTTTTGAACATTCTCTGAACCTTTTACCCTCCATGTTATTTGATTTAGCCTTTATTGTGTGACATGTAGAGCTTAAATTAATAGGAGTATTCATTGTCTCCTTCGTGTTCTCAATAGGGGCCTGAGCGCACGGGAGATCTGCAAAGGAAGAAGTAACACCAAGGCTAATATCTTGGTCATCTGTGACGTCTAGAGTGACTACAGAAAGATCAGTAGCCACTTCCTGCGTGTCTTGAATAATTGTCATTGGTGGCAGGGACATCGTTCTCTCTGTATTTGCTATCGCATTAGTTACGACCCCTATAGTCTGCTGTAACATTTTGTCAATAGCAGTAAGTGTAGGTACCGGTTGTGGGATGTCCTTTATTTGTTTAGTACTTGATCGTAAGGTAGGCATCCTGGTGCTTTTAGATAACTTCCTCATGGTTAGGCACCTATCCGCATAACATAGATAGCTTCATCGACCGTTTTGGCGGGCTAAGTACAATAATACCTCGTATGTAGCGGTATGGAAACTTCAGGGGGGATGCCCCAGCCCAGCCTCTTCCCAGCCTCTTCCGGCCGCTGAGGGCCGTAGAGGGCCCACCCTTTGCCCAGGCTTCGCTCCGGGCGTCCCGCGATGCTAAGGGCTCCGTGCTTTTCTAGCCCCTCCTGTCGCTCCAGTCGCGTCAGGGCTACGCACCGCCACAGAGGCTGTCGGGATTTGTGGTCCCGAAGCGGCAGCGGGGTGGTGAAGGTACTTGTCAGCGCTCCTGCGCTTCCACGAACGGCAAGGGACTCTTGCAGGGTTCTGTTCTGCTGCTCGAATGCTCTCCGCTACCTTTCTGGCAGGTCAGTGGTCTCCCGCACTCCACCGAGGGCTCCGTGCTTTTCTAGCCCCTCCTGTCGCTCCAGTCGCGTCAGGGCTATGCGCCGCCGCAGAGGCTGTCGGGATTTGTGGTCCCGAAGCGGCAGCGCGGGTGGTGAAGGTACTTGTCAGCGCTCCTGCACTTCCACGAACGGCAAGGGACTCTTGCAGGGTTCTGTTCTGCTGCTCGAATGCTCTCCGCTACTTTTCTGGCAGGTCAGTGGTCTCCCGCACTCCACCGAGGGCTCCGTGCTTTTCTAGCCCCTCCTGTCGCTCCAGTCGCATCAGGGCTACGTGCCGCCGCAGAGGCTGTCAGGATTTGTGGTCCCGAAGCGGCAGCGCGGGTGGTGAAGGTACTTGTCAGCACTCCTGCGCTTCCACGAACGGCAAGGGACTCTTGCAGGGTTCTGTTCTGCTGCTCAAATGCTCTCCGCTACTTTTCTGGCAGGTCAGTGGTCTCCCTGTGGGCAGAGTAGGCTCAGGAGGGTATAGAGACAAAATATCGACTCCAAAATATCGACTGGACATAATATCGAGTTTTAAATATAGACTGGACAAAATATCGACTGGACATAATATCGACTACAAAAATATCGTTTTTCAGGTAAGTGAAGTAATATCGACTGTATAAAATATAGATAGCAAAAATATCGATTTTTTAATAATATATAATATTTTATAGTGTATTTTTATGTAATAATATGTGTGAATAGTGTGTATTAATGTTATAAAATATTTTATTACATGAATTTTGTTTTGATAATAATTGCGTAATGTAATTCTGTAGCGGGTTGTGGGTTTATAGGGGAATAGGGTGGGAAGTAATTTAATATTAATTAATTAATTAATATATGTTTGTTAATATTTTTAATTAATAATTAATTGATAATTAATTAATATTAATTAGTTAATTAATTAATATAATTTTGAATATATTTTGTATTAGTAAATAATTGTTAATTAATTAATTGTAATTAGTTAATTACATTAATTAGAGTACATTTTTTATATATATAATTTTGTGTTATTTTTAAGTAATTAATTTTGATAAAAGAATATTAATTATTAAAATAATTACACCTAATGTTCTAATATATTTACTTTATTGTTATTGTTAATTAATAATTAATTGGTAATTAAATAATATTGATACATTTTGGGTAAAGGAGCATTTTTAGGGTTCAGGGTCAGTTTTCAGTTCATGGGTAAAGGGGTATTTTTAGGGTTCAGGGTCAGTTTTCAGTTCATGGGTAAAGGGGTATTTTTAGGGTTCAGGGTCAGTTTTCAGTTCATGGGTAAAGGGGTATTTTTAGGGTTCAGGGTCAGTTTTCAGGTCATGGGTAAAGGGGTATTTTTAGGGTTCAGGGTCAGTTTTCAGTTCATGGGTAAAGGGGTATTTTTAGGGTTCAGGGTCAGTTTTCAGGTCATGGGTAAAGGGGTATTTTTAGGGTTCAGGGTCAGTTTTCAGGTCATGGGTAAAGGGGTATTTTTAGGGTTCAGGGTCAGTTTTCAGTTCATGGGTAAAGGGGTATTTTTAGGGTTCAGGGTCAGTTTTCAGGTCATGGGTAAAGGGGTATTTTTAGGGTTCAGGGTCAGTTTTGGGTTTTTGGGTAAAGGGGTATTTTTAGGGTTCAGGGTCAGTTTTGGGTTTTTGGGTAAAGGGGTATTTTTAGGGTTCAGGGTGAACAAATAAGATTTTAAAAAATTATTTTTATTATTTTCATTTATTATTTTATTATTATAATTTAATTTAAGTCGTTTTAAGTATATTTTAGTAATTAAAATTTAATATTAATTTAATTTAACACTGTTTTTAATAAAGTCGATATTTTTTACATCTATATTTTTGTTAACGATATTTTGTACTCGATATTTTTGTACTTACCTGTTTGTAGATACAAACTCGATATTTTGACTGTCGATATTTTGTCCACGATATTTTGGCAAGTCGATATTTTGTCAGTCGATATTATTTCAGTGATCCGCTCAGGAGCTGGCAGCAACCATTCCAGCAAGGGCCTCACCCCAGAAGAGTTACAAGAAAATCAGAGAGTAAGAGAATATGAGTTGGAAGTTCTGAAAATGAAAATGAAGCAATTAGAAATGGATAAAGAGAGAGAAAAGGCGGCGGAGGAGAGCAAAAGTGCCCGCGCCTTGGAGGAAAATAAATTGCGTTTGGCTCATGAGTTGAGCATGAGAGAACTGGATCTTAAAGCCAAGGAGGTAGATGCCGGTTCAAATGGTGGCAGTGCGCAGCCAGTGCATGGGGGTAAAGTATATATTCCCAAACACCTGGTACAGAATTACCATAGGAGTGAGGATATTTATGCCTGGCTCACTTCATATGAGATTGCATTGAGGATGAATGGTGTGCCTGAGCAGCATTGGGGGGCGGGCCTGTGGAAACATTTTTAGGCTTCTGGGAGGAGTGCTCTAGAGCCCTTAGAGATGGCAGGTGCCATGACCTACCCCAATATGAAGGATGCCTTATGTCTCAGGTATGGCCTTACTCCAGAGCAGTATAGACTGCAGTTTAGAAGCTCAAGGAAGAGAGAGTCTGAGACTTGGATGGAATGTGTGAATCTGTACTCACATGCACTGGAGGGTTGGATGAAGGGCAGTAAAGTAACTGATTTTAAGGGGTTGTTGCATTTAATCAGTTGGGAGCACTTGAGTAGTCTTTGTGTTCCAGAGCTGTGCCAGAATCTTTTAGACAGCAAGCTGACAGACCCCATTGAGCTTGCTAAGGAGGCGGACCGCTGGACCAGTACCAGGGTCCACAGAGGAATTGTGGGTACCACAGCCAAAGGTGGGCAGGGTCCCCAGCAGAAGAGTGGGGGGGGGACAAGGGTAACCAAAAGGAGTTCTCACAAGGGCCCCAAAATAGTTCCCAGGGAAAGGAAACCCAACCCCCAAACCTAGACAGCCATGGCCCCCTAAGGGCAGGTGGGACAATAGATACAGAAGAGATAACCAAGGTCCCCCTACCTGCTATCACTGCAATGAGGTGGGCCACATTGCTCCAAAATGTCCCAAGAAGAAGCTAGCACCCACTGGTGCTCCCGCCCCAGCGTTAGCAAGTGTAGCTTTGGGAGGGAATTTGGTTTCTAGTGAATGGGGGGAGCTAGCAGTTATGACCCTTGTCTCTCTAGGAGACCAAGAGATGGTCCAGGAAACCTTACTGCCCTCTAACACTAAGAAATATGGTCAGAAGGTGACCATCAATGGGAGGGAGGTTGAGGCTCTGAGAGACACAGGAGCCAGCGTGACATCCGTGAGATGTCAGTGGGTGTCTGAAGAGCACATCATCCCTGATGTACTCCGCCCTGTAGTGGCAGCTGACAGCTCAGTGCGCCTCTGCAAAGTGGCGCGTGTTCCCTTTGAATGGGGGGGAGTCTCTGGTCTTTTGGAAGTAGTTGTCAGTGATGCCTTGCCTGTAGACTGTCTATTAGGTAACTACCTGGAGAGTTCTCCATGGAAGGATGTAGAACACAGAACTCATTTGGAGATGTTGGGTCTGCCTGTGTGGATCTGTGTGACCACGCGTGCTATGGCAGCCAGTAGGGGTAACTCAGCAGAACTGGAGCCTGAAACAGTGGCCCAGAGACTTGCCAGGAGAGGAAGAGGCAAGGGGCGCGGGAAACCCACCCCAGTAGTTCCCACGGTCCAGGAAGGAGCAGAACCTGAGGGGGATGCCCTGGAACCTACAGGGGAACAGGTGGCCGAACTGGGAGACCTACCTGAGCTGACCCATTGGCAGCAAGAAGGTGGTCCCTACAGGGAGGAATTTTGCCAGGAGCAGAAAGAATGCCCTTCCCTCGTTGGTCTGCGGCAGTAGGCTGCAGACCAGGCAGCAGGGGGAGCAGTCAGAGATCACTTTATCTACTGGGAAGATGACCTATTATATAGCGAGCCTAAGTTTGCTGAGCCCGGTGCAGCCCGTGTGCTGGTGGTACCCGAGTGTTTCAGAAACTTCCTAATGGGTCTGGCTCATGACGTGCCTCTTGCAGGACATCTGGGGCAAGACAAGACCCTAAACCGGCTTGTCACCCACTTCCACTGGCCCCAGATGAGGAAGCACGTTGGTTCCTTTTGCAGATCTTGCCAAACCTGTCAAGCCAGCGGCAAGACTGGAATGAAGTTGAAGGCACCCCTCCAAACCTTTCCAGTGGTGAGCACCCCTTTCGAGCGGGTGGGCATAGACATTGTAGGGCCCCTGGACCCCAAGACAGCCTTAGGCAACAGGTTCATCCTGGTCTTGGTGGACCATGCCACCCGGTACCCAGAAGAAGTCCCTCTCAGGACAATCACAGCACCCGTGGTGGGCCGTGCATTGATGGGGATCTTTTCCCGTGTGGGGTTCCCAAGAGAGGTGGTCTCCGACCGGGGTACCAACTTCATCTCTAGGTACATGAAGTCTCTGTGGGAGGAGTGTGGAGTAACTTATAAGTTCACCACTCCTTACCACCCTCAAGGAAATGGGTTGGTTGAAAGGTTCAACCGGACCCTAAAAGGTATGATTATGGGCCTAGCGGAGCCCATGAGATGGAAGTCGGACGTCTTGTTACCATGCCCGTTGTTTGCCTAAAGGGAGGTGCCTCAGAAGTCCTTAGGGTTCAGTCCCTTTGAACTCGTGTATGGCCACCCTGTTAGAGGACCTCTCTCACTGGTGAAGGAGGGTTGGGAAAAGTCCAGTGGGAAAACCCCCCAGGATGTGTTCAGCTATGTGCTGGCCATCCGCAACCAGACACAACGCTTAAGGAAGCTCGCTCAGGCGAACCTGGAAGCAAGCCAGGAAGAAATGAAAAGATGGTACGACCAGAATACCACTCTGGTCGAATTTCAACCTGGGCAGAAAGTGTGGGTGATGGCGCCAGTGGAGCCCTGCGCGCTCCAAGACAAGTGGACTGGGCCATATGAGGTGGTGGAAAGGAAAAGTGAAGTAACCTACCTGGTTAACCTGAGGACTCCCAGGCAACCCCTGAGAGTCTTGCATGTGAACCGCCTCAAACCACACTTAGAGAGGTCTGAAGTGACAATGCTCATGGCTACAGATGCAGGAAGGGAAGAGGATAGTGATCCTCTCCCTGACCTCCTGGCAGTTAAGGAGCAAGATGGGTCAGTGGATGGTGTGGTCCTCTCGCCCACCCTGACCCCAGAGCAGCAGAGGGACTGTCGCCAAGTGTTGGGTCAGTTCTCCTCCCTGTTCTCCCTGACCCCAGGAGTCACCAACTGGTGCGTCCATGATGTGGACACTGGAGACAGTCTGCCTGTGAAACAAAACTTTCACAGGGTAGCTGACAAGGTCAGGGTCAGCATCAAGGAAGAGGTTTCCAAGATGTTGGCGCTAGGGGTGATTGAGCCCTCCAGCAGCCCCTGGGCTAGCCCAGTGGTCTTGGTTCCAAAAGCTGCTGTGCCAGGTGCACCTCCAGAACTCAGGTTTTGCGTGGACTACCGTGGGCTCAATGCGGTCACGAAGACTGACGCACACCCCAACCCCAGAGCTGATGAGCTCGTGGATCGGTTGGGAGCTGCCCAGTACCTCAGTACATTTGATTTGACTTCTGGGTACTGGCAGATTGCCTTAACTGAGGGGGCCAAAGAGAGGTCAGCATTTTCAACGCCAGAGGGGCACTTCCAGTTCTGAGTCATGCCCTTTGGGTTGAAGAATGCCCCTGCCACATTCCAGAGACTGGTTAACCAGGTACTGACCGGACTGGAGGAATTCAGCGCTGCATACCTGGATGACATTGCTGTGTTTAGCTCCACGTGGGAGGGACACTTGCAACACCTCTGTGAAGTGTTGAAGGCTCTGCAAAGGGCAGGCCTCACTATCAAGGCCAGCAAGTGCCAGATAGGGCAGGGATCTGTGGTGTATTTGGGACACCAGGTAGGGAGCGGCCAGGTGGTGCCCCTACAGGCAAAGATTGATACCATTCTGGCTTGTGAACCCACCAAGACCCAGCCAGAGGTGAGAGCCTTTTTAGGTCTCACCGGGTATTACAGACGGTTTGTCAAGGGATATGGCACCATCGTTGCCCCCTTGACAGAGCTGACTTCTCAAAAGCAGCCCAAGAAAGTGAACTGGACCGAAGCCTGCCAGACTGCTTTTTACACCCTGAAGACTGCCATGTGCACAGCACCTGTGCTCAAGGCACCTGATTTCTCCAGTGAGTTCATAGTGCCGACAGACGCTTCAGAGCATGGTGTGGAAGCAGTACTCTCACAAATTACTGAGGAGGGAGGAGACCAGCCGGTCGCTTTCATTAGTAGGAGACTACTCCCCAGTGAACAGAGGTGGAGTGCGATTGAGAGAGAAGCATTTGCTGTGGTCTGGGCTCTGAAGAAGCTGAGGCCCTACCTGTTTGGGACTCACTTCTGTGTTCAGAACGACCACAGGCCTCTCAGATGGTTAATGCAAATGAGGGGTGAGAACCCAAAACTGTTGAGGTGGTCCATCTCCCTACAGGGAATGGACTTCATGGTGGAACACCGCCCTGGCACAGAACACGCCAATGCTGATGGTCTGTCCAGGTTTTTCCGTCTTAGTGAAGAGAACTCCCAAGAGGGTGGGTGTAGGAAGGTGGATACCTGACTATGTGTTGGACAGGCCATGTGAAGGGCTTGCCTCCTCCCCACATGACAGGACCCGGGCCCCGGTCCTCCAGATGTTACCCACAAAAGCAACCCGCACCCCGTCCCATGCGGGACTCCTGCCGCGGACCTCCCTGTATCATGGGGCCGAATTCCTTCCCGCTCCCTCGGCCGGCCCGGCCGCCATCTTGGACCCTGCACCACGAGGCCGCGTGGCCTCAGATCGACCCTAACCCTGGGCCTGGCCAGGCCCCGACATCCCGGCACCACCATCCACCCAGGAGGTGAACGGCCCACTTGGCAGGTTAATGGGAGAAAGAAGTATCGATGGCTCTCCCCCGCCAGGTGCCGATCGCGCCCAGCTCCCCCGGGCGCTGGCTCCACCCCCCTGCTGGGTGTCTGGACTCCCTCATCCCGGACCTCCCGACCACCAAGTGCGAGGGTCCGGACATCAAAGGGCACCAGACCTATAACTGTGGCAGCTCCAGAGCAGGAAGGCAGTTGTATCCTGGAGTCGAGAGACGCAGTGAAGAACTCATCCTTGACGGACTACTGGCGCTGCCGTAGTCCTGCCTTGCGAACTATCGTCCTGCTTGCTGGCGCTGTCGCAACCTTTCTGCAACCTTCCTCGTCGTCGGGACCTGCTGGCGTGGCCGCGGACCGTTTGTAACCACCACCTTCATCGGGACCTGCTGGCTCCGTCGCTACCTTCCACCATCCCGGGACCTGCTGGCTCCGCCGCGGCCCGATCATCTAGAACGCCTAGCTCGAGGATTGTGAGCTATTCCATCTACTAGATTGGTAACAAGACTGTCCCGCTACCCTTTTCCCAATCAAGAGACTAGAACCGAGGGGACCCATGAGTCCAGACCTCCTTGTACCATTCCACCGTACTTAAAGAATTGCTTATAAAGAACGTTGAACCTTATCCTTGTGTGGTGTACATCTGTGGGGGGGAAGTTACTCGTCTGTACGATCGTTGGAGACGGCTCTCCCCGGAGACCTCTCCCCTTATTCTCGGCCGACCCTCCCGGTCCGTCTAACATTGGTGGCCAGCGGCGCGATCCGAATCAACGCGTAATCGTACAGAGAGTAGCTCACCCCACGACAAAACCACGATGACAACCAAAGAGAGCGGATCCACCGAGAAGTTCCAGATGGAGAAATTGGAAGAGTACAGCCATCGTGAGTTGAAGCAATTCTGCATTGAACTAGGTATCGCTACCACCGGTCTGAGTACTAAGGACGATTTCAAGCACGCCATTGAGTCATGGGCAGAAACCGGGGCCGTCAGACCCCCGGACCAAAACATCACAGCAACAGAGAAAAACGCCACGGCTCCCGAGGAGCGAAGAACGGGTCTTTCGCAAAACGAAATCCAAGAGCGAGAGAAAAACAGACTACATGAACTAGAAATGGCCCGGCTCAAAATGGATGGCGAACTCAAATTAGCCGAACAAAAACTGAACCTAGAACATCTACGGCTCCGAGAAGAAAGAGAGGAAAAACAGAGACAAAGAGAGCTCGAAGAGAAGAGACTGGCGTATGAACACGAGCGCAACCTAGCAGAGATCGAATTACGTAAGCAGAACAAAGAATTAGGGGTGCCCGAGCAACCGCGCACCCCGGGAGCAACAGAAAAAAAAGTACACATCCCCAAGGATGTCGTGCGAGAATATTTCCGAGATGACGACATACAGCAGTGGTTCAAGGCCTACGAGATCGCTATGACCTCCCACCGGATCGATAGAAGCGACTGGGGAGCCGGTCTTTGGGGGAGGTTCGTCAATGAGGGCCGCGATGCCCTGTTACAGCTCCCCGACCATCTAATGACCTCCTATGACCACATGAAAGCTACCCTCCTCACCCGCTATGGACTCACACCCGAAATGTACCGCCAGTGGTTCCGAGACTGCACCAGGATCCCGGGTACAACTTGGGTGGAGTACGTGAACTATTTCAGCCGAGCCTTCGAGGGTTGGATCAAGGGGAGCAATGTAACGACCTATGAGCAACTCTTCAATCTCATGGTATGGGAGCATCTATCTAACAACTGCTTCGTCGAGCTCAGGCAGCACCTCCTCGACAGTAAATTGACCGATCCACGACAGCTCGCCGCCGAGGCTGACCGGTGGGAAATCACCCGAGTGGGCCGAAATGGGTCACATGAACAGCACCGGAACCCCCCAGGTCAGCACCGTCCCCGAGGAGGAGGAGGGGGCCAGGGACGAGGAAGAGACCATGCCCCGGCCACTCCCGCTGCCAACGCGCCACCCACGGCCAACCGGGGCAACACCCCGGCGCGCCCGGGGTACAGAGCCAATGTCACGTGTCACCGATGCCAGCGAGTCGGCCACTACGCAAATGACCCGAATTGTCCACAGAGCCAGACCCCGAGACCCCGCCAGATGGCTGCCGCCGCCCTGGGGGAAGAACAAATCTCCGAAGAACACGAGGAACGTGAGCAAGAACACCAAGAATGGGAACCAGCCGCCATGGTTCTAGCGTGCCTAGGGGGAAAAGACATGGTCCCGCGGGCCCCCCTACCCGCCAACACCCGGAAGTACAGTCAGTGGGTGAGCATTAATGGACGCCGGGCCGAAGCCCTACGTGACACCGGGGCCAGTGTGACAGCCGTCCGCTGTCACCTGGTGACCCCAGAACAGATCCTGCCGAACGTTCTCTGCCCTGTCCGTTCAGCCGACAATTCGGAGAGTCTCTGTCGGATGGCCTGCGTCCCCTTCGAGTGGGGAGGAGTCTCCGGCATGTTGAAGGTGACGGTCCGAGATGATGCCCCCGTAGACTGCCTCCTGGGAAATGATCTGGAGAGTTCCCCGTGAGCTGCCGTAGAGAGGAGAGAGCACCTGGGGATGTTGGGCCTCCCGGACTGGGCGTGCGTAACCACCCGGTCCATGGTCGCCCGTGCCATCCCCCGACCCGAAGAACCTGAATGGCCGGCACCTCCTCCCCCGGTCGCTCCAGTAGAAGACACCGTCCGTGCCGACCCTCCAGAGCAAACCCCCGAAGGTCTCACCCAGCTCCAGGACCTTCCCGACCTGGCTCAGTGGCGTCAAGAAGGGGGGCCCACCCAAGAACAGTTTCGTCAAGAGCAGAAGACGGGTCCCTCCCTCGAGGGACTCCGCCAACAAGCCCTCGCCCAGAGCGCAGGGGATACCGCCGGAACCCATTGGGTCTATTGGGACAATGACCTGTTGTACAGCGAACAGAGAATCGCAGAGTTAGGGGCCAGTCGAGTGCTAGTGGTGCCCCTCCGCTTCAGAGACTTTTTGCTAAACCTGGCCCACGATGTCCCCCTGGCTGGTCACCTGGGTCAGGACAAAACCTACAGTCGCCTGGTGACCCACTTTTTCTGGCCCAAGATGAGGAACGACGTACTCCAGCACTGCCGGTCTTGCCCCACGTGCCAGGCCAGCGGGAAGAGCGGCCGCAAGCTTAAAGCCCCTCTGCAACCTTTTCCAGTAGTCACCACCCCGTTCGAGAGGGTGGGAATAGACATTGTGGGGCCCCTGGACCCCCGTACAGCACAAGGACATCGGTTCATCCTGGTACTGGTGGACCACGCCACCCGCTACCCCGAGGCTGTTCCCCTGCGAACTGTGACAGCCCCGGTGGTTGGCCTGGCCTTGATGGGAATCTTCTCCCGGGTGGGCTTCCCCCGAGAAGTCGTCAGCGACAGAGGCACGAACTTTATTTCAAAATACATGAAATCCCTCTGGCAACAGTGTGGGGTCACCTACCGATTCACGACCCCCTATCACCCTCAAGGAAACGGCCTAGTTGAGCGGTTCAACCGCACGCTCAAAGGGATGATTGGGGGGTTGGAAGAGCCCCTCCGTCGCCAGTGGGATGTGCTACTGCCGTGCCTCCTCTTTGCCTATCGAGAAGTTCCCCAGAAATCCCTCGGCTTCAGCCCGTTTGAACTCTTATATGGACACCCGGTGCGAGGGCCGCTCAGCCTAGTCAAAGAAGGTTGGGAAATGCCCCCTCTGAAGAACCCTCCAGA
This sequence comes from Lissotriton vulgaris, assembly GCF_964263255.1. Lineage (NCBI taxonomy): Eukaryota > Metazoa > Chordata > Amphibia > Caudata > Salamandridae > Lissotriton > Lissotriton vulgaris. Next base: position 671,608 of record NW_028251487.1, on the reverse strand, counting down.
TGTTTTCAAGTACCTCCTGACCCTACGCAACCAGACCAGACGGTTCAGAGAATTGGCTAAAGCAAACTTGGAGGCCAGCCAGGAGGACATGAAAAGGTGGTACGATCAAAATGCCTCCTCCATCGAATTTGAACCCGGCCAACAGGTATGGGTGATGTCTCCCACCGAACCCTGCGCCCTGTAAGACAAATGGACAGGGCCCTTCAAAGTGGTCGAGCGCAAGAGCCCTGTCACCTACCTCATCGATATGGAATCTTCACGGAACCCCCTCCGGGTCCTCCACGCCAATAGACTAAAGCCCCACTTTGTGCGCTCGGAGCTCAGCCTCCTGATGGCAACAGATAGCGGAACCGAAGAGGACTCCGAGCCACTCCCTGATCTCCTACGGACTCGAGAGAAGGACGGCTCCGTGGACGGGGTCCGACTCTCGGAGGCCCTCACCCAGGAGCAGCGTCAAGGCTGCCGAGACCTCCTACTGCAGTTTGCCGCTCTGTTCTCCCTCACCCCCGGGGTCACCCCCTGGTGCTCCCACGATGTAGACACGGGAGACAGTCCCCCTTTCCGACATCGGGCCTACCGCGTACCAGATCGGGTACGGGCCTGCATCCAAGAGGAGGTGTCCAAGATGCTCACGCTCGGGGTCATCGAGCCCTCAGACAGCCCCTGGGCCAGCCCAGTGGTACTGGTCCCCAAAGCAGCCACCCCCGGCGTCACTCCGGAGCTCCGGTTCTGCGTCGACTACCGGGGCCTCAATGCGGTCACCAGAACCGACGCACATCCCATTCCCCGAGCAGATGAACTAATCGACCGTATGGGAGCTGCCCGCTACCTCAGCATCTTCGACCTGACAGCGGGCTACTGGCAGATCGGTCTCACACCCCGAGCCCAAGAGCGATCTGCCTTCTCCACCCCTGATGGCCACTACCACTTCAAGGTCATGCCATTCGGCATGAAGAATGCTCCAGCAACATTCTAGCGGCTAGTAAATCAGGTCCTGGCGGGACTCGAAGAGTTCAGCGCCGCCTATCTGGACGATATCGCTGTGTACAGCCGCCACTGGTCCGACCACCTCAACCACCTCTGAGAGGTTCTGCAGGCCCTCCAACGAGCCGGCCTCACGATCAAGGCCAGCAAGTGTCAAATTGGCCAGGGGTCCGTGACCTACCTTGGGCACCAGGTGGGAAGCGGTCTGGTGGCCCCGCTGCAACTCAAAATCGCTGCCATCCAGTCCTGGCAGCCCCCCATCACCCAGACCGAGGTCCGCGCCTTCTTGGGGCTCACAGGCTACTACAGACGGTTCGTGAGGGACTATGGCAGCATTGTGGGGCCCCTCACGGAGCTCACCTCCAAAAACCACCCAAAGAAGGTCAACTGGACCCCAGACTGTCAAGCGGCCTTCGAGAAGCTGAAGGCCGCTATGTGCACTGCCCCTGTGCTCCAGGCCCCCGACTACAGTCGGGAATTCATCGTCCAAACGGATGCCTCCGACCATGGCATTGGGGCAGTCCTCTCCCAGTTGAACCCCGAAGGACTTGACCAACCAGTGGCCTTCATCAGCAGACGTCTCCTGGCCCGAGAACAACGCTGGAGCACCATCGAGAGGGAGGCCTTCGCCGTAGTGTGGGCCCTCAAGAAGCTCCGGCCCTATCTCTTCGGTACCCACTTCCGGGTGCAAACAGATCATCGGCCCCTGCAGTGGCTAATGCAGATGCGGGGGGAAAACCCAAAACTGTTGCGTTGGTCCATCTCCCTGCAGGGGATGGACTTCACCGTGGAACATCGACCTGGCCAAGACCACGCCAACGCAGATGGCCTGTCAAGATTTTTCCGCCTCGACGAGGAGAGTCCCCAAGAGGATGGGTGACTCTCCCCGCATTCAGCTGGGGGGGACGCATGTTGGACAGGCCACGTGAAGGGCTTGCCTCCTCCCCACATGACAGAACCCGGGCCCCGGTCCTCCAGATGTTACCCACAAAAGCAACCCGCACCCCGTCCCATGCGGGACTCCTGCCGCGGACCTCCCTGTATCATGGGGTCGAATTCCTTCCCGCTCCCTCGGCCGGCCCGGCCGCCATCTTGGACCCTGCACCACGAGGCCGCGTGGCCTCAGATCGACCCTAACCCTGGGACTGGCCAGGCCCCGACATCCCGGCACCACCATCCACCCAGGAGGTGAACGGCCCACTTGGCAGGTTAATGGGAGAAAGAAGTATCGATGGCTCTCCCCCGCCAGGTGCCGATCGCGCCCAGCTCCCCCGGGCGCTGGCTCCACCCCCCTGCTGGGTGTCTGGACTCCCTCATCCCAGACCTCCCGACCACCAAGTGCGAGGGTCCGGACATCAAAGGGCACCAGACCTATAACTGGGGCAGCTCCAGAGCAGGAAGGCAGTTGTATCCTGGAGTCGAGAGACGCAGTGAAGAACTCATCCTTGACGGACTACTGGCGCTGCCGTAGTCCTGCCTTGCGAACTATCGTCCTGCTTGCTGGCGCTGCCGCAACCTTTCTGCAACCTTCCTCGTCGTCGGGACCTGCTGGCGTGGCCGCGGACCGTTTGTAACCACCACCTTCATCGGGACCTGCTGGCTCCGCCGCGGACCGTCGCTACCTTCCACCATCCCGGGACCTGCTGGCTCCGCCGCGGCCCGATCATCTAGAACGCCGAGCTCGAGGATTGTGAGCTATTTCATCTACTAGATTGGTAACAAGACTGTTCCGCTACCCTTTTCCCAATCAAGAGACTAGAACCGAGGGGACCCCTGAGTCCAGACCTCCTTGTACCATTCCACCGTACTTAAAGAATTGCTTATAAAGAACGTTGAACCTTATCCTTGTGTGGTGTACATCTGTGGGGGGGAAGTTACTCGTCTGTACGATCGTTGGAGACGGCTCTCCCCGGAGACCTCTCCCCTTATTCTCGGCCGACCCTCCCGGTCCGTCTAACACTATGGTTGCCCCCAACTTTTTGCCTGGTGTTTTGCTGGTTTTCCGACTTAGTTGGCCTGGGACCCTGCCAATCAGGACCCCAGGCCTACTGCTCTCTCTGTAAAATGGATTCCATGTACCTTAGGTACATCTCCAATTGGTACTGAGCCACCTTATCAGACCCTGTAACTCAGGGCATAGGTGTACCCAGGGCCTATCAGGGGCTGCAGCATGTATTATGCCACTCCTTGATGGCCATCTAAATCTGACAAAACTGGCTGCACGACAGCTGGGGCAAGGTGGTGTAATCACCCCTTGCTTTAGATATAGTATACCTATATCTAACCTTAAAATGGACACACAGATTCCTATCAGTCACTCCTATGGCAGGCCTTGGCAATCCTGAAGGCAGAGTGCTTGGAATCGTGTGAGATGGTGCTCTGGCATGAGCTGAGCCCGTTTGCAGCTTGCGGAACCAAGTCCTAATAGCTGTTCCATGATAACGCATACCATATACTCTTAAGTGCATTATAATCCTCGCGGTTATATGCCAACTCTGGTATCGCTTTATCAAAACATGTCGAGTAAGGTGTCATACGAATTGGAATACTAATCCCTCGCCAATTCTGGTGACGGGGTTAGCATTCCACCCTTCTAGAGGGACACGACATGTATGTAACTGTGAACCCCGGTTAAAGTTAACTCGAGCCTCAGCATCACAAAATGGATGCTGCCACCACAGACACAAGTCTGACCCCCTGCAGCTGGGAGTCCTTCCAGCGAGGGGAGCTTGGACAAAGGGTTTCCTGTCAGGGGCGGTGCTAGCACCATCCCAGACAGGGTTTTGTGTATCTTGGGTAGGCAGGGCTTTAGAGGAAGGTGACTGCAAGTGGCACCCCGGTGCTCACTATGCATCTGCCGGCTAGAACCAGTTCCAGGGGCACACCAGCCCCTGAGCTGGGGAAAGTCCGGCATGGGAGAGGGGTGTAACCACCCCCCTTCCTGGTCCCACCCCTGGGCAGGACCTAGTCGCGTGCCAGCCCCTTTTTCTAGTATAAGAATAGGAGCGGGCCCCCTTCCAAATTAGATCATCTTTGAATCCTGAAACTACTTTCTACGAAAGGAACTCTCAACTTCTTCTCAAGATTTCTCCCTTGTGGCTAAGGAGTAGTCACCCTGCACCCGCAGGCACCATCCAAGAACACTGCGGTTTGCTGCACATCCTTCCTCCGGAAATGACTGACCAGCACAACGAGACCCGGCTTCCCTGGCACCTCTGACCTCTACCTACGTCTACAGCTCAGCTGAGATCCGTGGGTGCGACGAGACCTCGAGGGACCGGTCATCTTCAAGACTGCACGACTCTTGCCCAGCACGACCGCTGAGGGATCCTCGAGTGAGTGCTTTGGGGTCCGAGAAGCCCCAACGCTGAGCAGCTCCAGCACCGAAGTTCAGCCCTCCAGCATCCACCAGATCTGCGTGGGGCCCTTCTGCTTTTTGCTGCTCACCGCGTTGTCTGGCTACTAGCCCGCTGGCTTGTGGCCTTCCCGACGATGACCGATGACATCAACACTGCTGGTCTGGTTGCTCCAGACTGGCCCTTGCTCCCCTCCAACAAAGGAGCACCCCGGACCCTCCTGGTCCACTCCAGACGCCATTTTGAGTCCACCACGTGGGCTTGAATTTGCCAAGACTTGTTGCCCCAATCCTGGGTCCAGCGACGTCGACAGCAGCAACCATCGTGGGACAGCTCGCACCTCCATCCTGGTCACCGACAACGCCTCCTGGTCAGTGAGACTGCAGAGCCCAGCGTCGCCCACTCACCTGGTCGAGATGACTTCAGCCGGTGCCATCCTGGTGCCCATCTAATCACTGGCTAGTGATTCAGAACTTGGTCCCCTCTGATTACAGGTGTCTTCCATCTCCGATCCAGGCTTGGATCCATCCGAATTTCTTCACTGGTCACCTGCCAGCACCTTCTTCTTTCAGGCTCCATAGACTGCAACGAGGATTCCCGACGTCTTTCCAGACCTATGCAGCCGCAGCCCCTGGGCTAGGTAACTTCGGCATTTCGGTGCCCCAGCATAGCCTCACTATCCAAGGGTCCAGATCCTCTTTCGTTTCAGCTCTACCTAGTCGGGTTCGCCCGAGAACACTAACTTTGTAAATTCTAGCATCCATTGACTTCGTCCCGCATCCCGCGTGAGAGTGCACACTCTGCACCCGAGTCCCCTAGGCCTCCTGCTAGTAATCTGAAGGTTCAGTAGTCAAGTCCTAGCGATTCCAAAGCCTATTAGTCCTGTACTTACCTGCTAGTAATTTTGCATTCCACTTTCAGAGTATATGGTTTTTCGTGCCCCTCGGGCATTCGTGTAAATTGTGCAACTTAAAGTATTTTCGTAAGAGTTTTGTTGTGTGCTTAGTACCCTGTCCTCATAAAAAGTACAGGGCTGTTGTGATCTAAATAAATACACTGTTTATTTTCATAACACTTGTGTGGTGTCCTTTCACTTGGTGTTCAAGGGGTATATGTGATGGTATAACAGCTGGCTTAACACGCCCTCTAGAGTTTAGCCCGAAGACTGCTCGTATCCATGCTACTAGGATAGCTGGTCTATAAGGTTGACTTACAACCAATCATCAATAAGGGTTGCTTGGACTGATACAAAGTGCTCACTAGAATAGTGAACATTATATATCAGGCCAACTTCTCACATTGGTGAGCAGCGGTTGGGATTTGAGCTTGGTGTTGTTTTACCACACGTATCCTAAGAATATCATTGTGAAAGATCACATAAGTATTTAAGGTACATATAACTTAGCTTAGAATACTCTGAGTTCTACTGAACCAGCTGTTGTAGTTCAACAGGGCCCAGCACACCCTGACTACAACTCTTAGCAAGGGATTAGTAGGCAAACAAATAGTGTAGGTAGGTGCATCACTTACACCACACTAGAAGCATGTCAGACAAAGGAGGAAACTCTGAGTCTCCCCTTGTGTCAGTTGACCCTCCACAGGTCACTTCCTGATATGCTGCTCTTAGCTTCCAGGAGATGAGACAAATCTGTACATCCAGGAAGCTAAAACAGGGTTCTAACCCTACAATTCCCTTTCTGATTGGTCTCTTAGAGACTTATGATGCCAGAAGAACTGCTAACCCAGATTCTTCTAATCCAGATGGGAACATGCCTCCCCTAGAGGGAACCCGAGGTGACCCTGATCTTATTCATCTCTCTGCAGGAGGTGAAGAGCATGAGGAGGATCAGGAGTTATCAGAGGATGAGGCAGACAAATGTCAGGTAGCAGTCAGTAGACTAACTAGGACCAACTTAAGCATGCATGAGAATGGATTTGGGGGACCCCCAGGGCCACTCTCAGGCAGACTTAACATTGGGCGTGGATGAGTTAGGTCTCTATCCAGAGGCTCTAACAGATCCATTCGAACCAATGGCTCTCAGACCTCTTCTCACAAAGGGATGACATCCCCTCAGAGGAGAGAGCATGAAGCAAAAATGAAGGAAGTCAATCTGAGGATTGAAAGGGAAGAACTTGCCCTGGCCAAAGAAAGACTTGCCTTTGCTAGAGAGCAGAAATTGTGTGGGGCAGACCCCACTGGTGGCAGCATTTTACCTAGAGAAAAGGACAGGAGTTTAGACACTAGACACCTGAGTAAGATAGTGCCCCCCTTTAAACAAGGGGGTGATATCCACAAATGGATGACTGCTTTGGAGAGGGCCTGCACTGTACAGTGTGTCCCCCAGAGTCAGTGGGCAGCTATATTGTGGCTCTCCTTTGAAGGCAAAGGTAGAGATAAGCTCCTCACTACTAGAGCTGAGGATGCTAACAATTACCAAGTCCTGAAGAATACACTGGTTGATTGTTTTGGCATAACAACTGGATAGTACAGGCTGATTTTCAGAGACACCCAGAAAACTCAGTCTCAGGATTGGGCTGACTTTGTTGATTGTGCCACTAAGGCTTTTGAAGGCTGGCTACTGGGAAGTAAGGTTACTGATTTCAAAGGATTGTACAATCTAATTATGAGAGAGCAAATCTTAAGTAATTGTCAGAACCAGTTATTACACCAGCACCTGGTAGACTCTGATCTGACCTCTCCACAGGAATTGGGTAAGAGGGCAGACAAATGGGTCAGAACCAGGGTCAGGCCTAAGAACCAGGGTGGTGACCAAAAGTAGGAATCAACCAAGCCTCAAGAGAAGGGTGGGAATAAATCTTCTGATCAAACCACAGGGCCCCAACATTCCTCTGAAAAGGGTGGGTCCCAAACTTCTCCCAAAACCCAAAAGAAACCTTATTGTCATACCTGCAAACAGGTAGGCCATTACAAAAGTGACAGCAGTTGTCCCAAGGCCACACACAATAAGGAGAATATACCCCCAGGTAATACTCCCAGACCTCCTGTTACCACTAGTGGTAATCCCCCAGGTGGTGGGAGTGCCCCCAAGAATGTGGTGGGCATTACTTTAGGAAACCAGGTGGACTATGGCCTAGCCAGGTCCCCTAACACCACTCTTGTCTGTGAGACTGGCATGGGGTTTGCCAACTTCACTACTGGTACCCACATTTTGGGAAAGTATAGACAAGAGCCCTTTATTAATGGTCAGAAAGTTGAGGCATACAGAGATACAGGGGCCAGCATCACCATGGTGATTGACCATCTGGTCCCCTCTGCTCAACTGACCCCTGGTTTCATTTATCAGGTGACAGACGTTCATGGAGTGAAAAGAAGGCATCCCATGGCAGTAGTCGAGCTCAGCTGGGGTAATGTCACAGGGCCCTTGAGAGTGGCAGTGACAGACAACCTACCTGTAGATTGCTTACTGGGGAATGACCTGGAACTCTCAGCATGGGCTGAGGTGGAGCAAGAAACCCACTCCAGGATGATAGGCCTACCAAGAAAGGTTAGTGGGGCAGTAATAGCTACAGCCCCAGTCCAAGCACCATTCCTCCCTGAAAAGGTTGGAAGGGCAGTGGTAGCCACTGCCCAGGCTCAGACAGACTTTCCAGAACAGGATAGGAGGGCTGTGACAGTCACAGCCCAAACACAGTCTGAGTGCCCTCCTGAAAAGGTTGGCAAGGTTGAAATGGTCTCAGCCTCTACTCAGACAGATAGTGAGGTTGTGAAGCCTGAAACAATGGATCACTCCACTCAAACAGAGAGCATTGAGGAGGAAGAAAAGTCTTCTCCCTCCCAGACACTAGGTGAGAGCCAGCCTCCTCAGGGAACTGACTCTACCCCTGGTGAAGAAACTGCCCCAGAGGTAGTCAGGCCTAGCCTGGCAGAGCCCCTGATGGCAGTTGACCCTTCCCAGGTGGGACCCAGTCTGGAGCAGGTAGCCTGCACCTCTCTACCCTGCCTCAGTCAGCCCAGGGCTGAAGAGGTCAGGGAGGCCAGTGGTAGACCCCAAAGGGCCCCCTGTCCAAAAGAACTCCCCAATCAACAGATTAGGATCACTGAAGCTAGTAGACCTAGCCAAGTGAAAATAAAACAGACTCCTGAGGGATCCCCCTTAAAAGTAGTTAGGGACCTCCCACAGCTGGACACTGTTTGGCACAGCCAAACCTGGGGCCTAAAAACCCCAAACCTGACCTGTCCCTCCAGTAAGCCAAACAGAGGGACTCAGCCTCCAGCTTTAGTGAGCCAGAGATTGACCCTGAGAGCTCATAGCAACTCAGTACTGGAAAGAAAGGCACATATGGTGGATAGTGATTGGAGGAAGTTGAGCCTAACAGTAGTGGAGTCGCACTTCAGTACTCCATTCCCACACCAGCCTTTTACTTTGCCAAAGCACACCACAGGTAGTGATTCCCTATGGTGGAGACCCTCAGATACCCTTAGCGTGAGGGATTGCTTAGTGGACCATGATACAGGGGGTAACCATGCCAGTGCATGTACCACCTCATATGGCCACTCAGGCAATATAGGCTTACCTGGTCAAGGATAGCCTTATCTCCTTTCGTTTGGGGGGGGGGGTTGTGTAGGAAGGTGGATACCTGACTATGTTTGCCCCCAACTTTTTGCCTGGTGTTTTGCTGATTTTCCGACTTAGTTGGCCTGGGACCCTGCCAATCAGGACCCTAGGCCTACTGCTCTCTCTGTAAAATGGATTCCATGTACCTTAGGTACATCTCCAATTGGTACTGAGCCACCTTATCAGACCCTGTAACTCAGGGCATAGGTGTACCCAGGGCCTACCAGGGGCTGCAGCATGTATTATGCCACCCCTGGATGGCCATCTAAATCTGACACAACTGGCTGCACAACAGCTGGGGCAAGGTGGTGTAATCACCCCTTGCTTTAGATATAGTATACCTATATCTAACCCTAAAATGGACACACAGATTCCTATCAGTCACTCCTATGGCAGGCCTTGGCAATCCTGAAGGCAGAGTGCTTGGAATTGTGTGAGATGGTGCTCTGGCATGAGCTGAGCCCATTTGCAGCTTGCGGAACCAAGTCCTAATAGCTGTTCCATGATAACGCATACCATATACTCTTAAGTGCATTATAATCCTCGCGGTTATATGCCAACTCTGGTATCGCTTTATCAAAACATGTCGAGTAAGGTGTCATACGAATTGGAATACTAACCCCTCGCCAATTCTGGCGACGGGGTTAGCATTCCACCCTTCTAGAGGGACACAACATGTATGTAACTGTGAACCCCGGTTAAAGTTAACTCGAGCCTCAGCATCACAAAATGGATGCTGCCACCACAGACACAAGTCTGACCCCTGCAGCTGGGAGCCCTTCCAGCGAGGGGAGCTTGGACAAAGGGTTTCCTGTCAGGGGCGGTGCTAGCACCATCCCAGACAGGGTTTTGTGTATCCTGGGTAGGCAGGGCTTTAGAGGAAGGTGACTGCAAGTGGCACCCCGGTGCTCACTATGCATCTGCCGGCTAGAACCAGTTCCAGGGGCACACCAGCCCCTGAGCTTGGGAAAGTCCGGCATGGGAGAGGGGTGTAACCACCCCCCTTCCTGGTCCCACCCCTGGGCAGGACCTAGTCGCGTGCCAGCCCCTTTTTCTAGTATAAGAATAGGAGCGGGCCCCCTTCCAAATTAGATCATCTTTGAATCCTGAAACTACTTTCTACGAAAGGAACTCTCGACTTCTTCTCAAGATTTCTCCCTTGTGGCTAAGGAGTAGTCACCCTGCACCCTCAGGCACCATCCAAGAACACTGTGGTTTGCTGCACGTCCTTCCTCCGGAATCCGACTGACCAGCTCGACGAGACCCGGCTTCCCTGGCACCTCTGACCTCTACCTACGTCTACAGCTCAGCTGAGATCCGTGGGTGCGACGAGACCTCGAGGGACCGGCCATCTTCAAGACTGCACGACTCTTGCCCAGCACGACCGCCGAGGGATCCTTGAGTGAGTGCTTTGGGGTCCGAGAAGCCCCAACCCTGAGCAGCTCCAGCACCGAAGTTTGGCCCTCCAGCATCCACCAGATCTGCGTGGGGCCCTTCTGCTTTTTGCTGCTCACCGTGTTGTCTGGCTACTAGCCTGCTGGCTTGTGGCCTTCCCGACGACGACCGACGACATCAACACTGCTGGTCTGGTTGCTCCACACTGGCCCTTGCTCCCCTCCAACAGAGGAGCACCCCGGACCCTCCTGGTCCACTCCAGACGCCATTTTGAGTCCACCACGTGGGCTTGAATTTGCCAAGACTTGTTGCCCCAATCCTGGGTCCAGCGACGTTGACAGCAGCAACCATAGTGGGACAGCTCGCACCTCCATCCTGGTCGCCGACAACACCTCCTGGTCTGTGAGACTGCAGAGCCCAGCGTCGCCCACTTACCTGGTCGAGATGACTTCAGCCGGTGCCATCCTGGTGCCCATCTAATCACTGGCTAGTGATTCAGAACTTGGTCCCCTCTGATTACAGGTGTCTTCCATCTCCGATCCAGGCTTGGATCCATCCGAATTTCTTCACTGGTCGCCTGCCAGCAACTTCTTCTTTCAGGCTCCATAGACTGCAACGAGGATTCCCGACGTCTTTCCAGACCTATGCAGCCGCAGCCCCTGGGCTAGGTAACTTCGGAATTTCGGTGCCCCCGCATAGCCTCACTATCCAAGGGTCCAGATCCTCTTTCGTTTCAGCTCTACCTAGTCGGGTTCGCCCGAGAACACTAACTTTGTAAATTCTAGCATCCATTGACTTCGTCCCGCATCCCGCGTGAGAGTGCACACTCTGCACCCGAGTCCCCTAGGCCTCCTGCTAGTAATCTGAAGGTTCAGTAGTCAAGTCCTAGCGATTCCAAAGCCTATTAGTCCAGTACTTACCTGCTAGTAATTTCGCATTCCACTTTCAGAGTATATGGTTTTTCGTGCCCCTCGGGCATTTGTGTAAATTGTGCAACTTAAAGTATTTTCGTAAGAGTTTTGTTGTGTGCTTAGTACCCTGTCCTCATAAAGAGTACAGGGCTGTTGTGATCTAAATAAATACACTGTTTATTTTCATAACACTTGTGTGGTGTCCTTTCACTTGGTGTTCAAGGGGTATATGTGATGGTATAACAGCTGGCTTAACACGCCCTCTAGAGTTTAGCCCGAAGACTGCTCGTATCCATGCTACTAGGATAGCTGGTCTATAAGGTTGACTTACAAACAATCATCAATAAGGGTTGTTTGGACTGATACAAAGTGCTCACTAGAATAGTGAACATTATATATCAGGCCAACTTCTCACAGTGGGTAGTTCTCCCCACTTTCAGCTGGAGGGGACACGTGTTAGACCTGGCATCTTTGGCGTGGTTTCCCCCTATATTTGTGCCTCTACCTCCTGTATATTTGATGCTGTGCTGGATTTCGTTTTTGCTGGTTTAGATGCTTTGGACACTCTGCCACTGCTGATCAGTGCCAGAGTGTAAGTGCTCTCTGAGTAAATTGTTATTCTGATTGAATATACATGATTGGCATATTTGTATCACCATGAAGTCCCTAGTAAAGTGCACTGGGTGTGCCAGGGCTGGTGATGACAAATGCTACTAGTGGGCCTGCAGCGCTGCTTGTGCCACCCACAGGAGTAGCTCTAAAATGGTGTCTTAGGCCTGCCACTGCAGTGCCTGTGTGCAGTTTAGAAACTGCCGTGTGTGTAGGAGAGTAGGGTCTGCTATCCTATGGTCACCCCAAATTTTTGCTTTTTGCTTCACTGGTTTATGACTTAATGTGGCTGTGGGCCTGCTAATCAGACCCACAGCCTGCTGTTCTCTCTCTAAATTACTGCCAATGCACTCTAGGTGCATTACGAATTGGATACTGGTTCACCATATAGGCTCCTGTAACAGTGTACCATAGGTACCCAGGGCATAGGTGCATCCAAGGCCTACCAGGGGCTGCAGCATGTATTGTGCCACCCCTGGCCTGGCCTCCATATTTGACACAACTGGCTGATCACTCAGCTGGGGTAAGTTGGTGTAATCACCTCTTACTTAGATATAGTATCCCTATATCTAACCTTAAACTGGACACATATGTTCCTATCAGCCACTCCTATGGAAGGCCTCATCAATCCTGGAGGCAGAGTGCTTGGAAATATGTGAGATGGTGCTCTAGCATGAGCTGAGCCTGTCTGCAGCTGTCGGGAACCACTCCCTAAGCTGTTCCGGGATATTGCCATACCATATACTCTTAAGTGCATTATAATCCTCGCGGTTATTTGCTAACTTTGGTTTGGCTTTATCAAAACATGTCGAGTAAGGTGTCATACGATTTGGAATACTATCCCCTCGACAGTTCTGTCGACGGGGATAGCATTCCACCCTTCTAGAGGGACACGACATGTGTGTAGCCTTAACCCCGGTTAAAGTTAACCAGAGCCTCAGCATCACAAAATGGATGCTGCCACCACAGACACAAGTCTGGCCCCCTGCTGCTGGGAGTCCTTCCAGCGAGGGAGGCTTGGACAAAGGCACCACCCCAGACAGGGTTTTGTGTATTGGGTAGGACAGGGCTGAATAGATTGAGACATGCCCGGGGCACACAAGGTGTCCCCGTGCATAAGCCAGTCCAAACCGGTCCTGGGACTTTCCAGACCCAGGCCTGGCGAGGAGCTGGACAAAGGAAAGGGGGTGTAACCGCCCCCCTTCCTGGTTCCACCCAGAGGAAGGACCTAGTAGGTGATCCGCCCCTCAGATTGGGAATAAGAGTGGGAGCAGTGCCATTGCACAGTAGATCATCCTGAAATCAACTTTGAAACTAAGAAGACGACTGGACTTCGACATTCTGCTGCTCAGAAGACTGAAGAGAATCTCCCTTGTGGCCTAGGAGTGGCCACCCTGTGAACACAGGTACCAACCAGCGAATCAACGTCTGCTTTGCCGCCGCCTCCCGCCGGAGCCCGAGCCCAGAGCCTGACAAGACCCAGACTCCCAGACCTCTCACAGCCCGATCCACAGTCCCTGCAAAGAAGGGACCCGTGGAGGCACCGAGTGACGTGGGACCGGACCTCTTGGAAGACACCCGAAAAGCTGACTGCGCAGCATCTGAGGCATCCTCGACGTTGTGCTTTGGGGACTGAGAACCCCCACCACCGAGCAGCCCTTGCACCGAAGAAGAGCCCTCCAGCATCTCCACGATCTGCGTGTGGCCCTTTTGCATTGTTCCACTCGACGCGCCATCCCGGCCACTAGCCACGTGGTCAGCAGCCATCTTGGCAACGAAACCGAAGAACTACACTGCGGGTCTGGTTGCTCCAGACTTGCCCTAGCTCCTGTGAAAAGGAGCACCCGCTCTGATCTTGCTGGTCCGAGTGATAAGCCTTTTTCTATTCCTGCGTGGCTTGCATTAGCCAAGGCCTGTTTGCTTTGATCAAGTTGCCGACACCGCCAACAGCGAGAAGCCTGCGTGGGACAGCTCGTGACCGACTCCTGGATGTCCTCGACCCCCGGTGTCCACGTGGCTGCAGAGAGAAGCTACACCTCAAAGCCTGTTTGCACCCAACATCGCCTGGTTCCAATCTGGTTCCACGGTAGTCACTGGCTAGTGACTTTGAACATTGTCCCCTCTGCTTTCAGGTCTTCACAACTTCAGATCCACCTTTGGATCCACCAGAACTCTTCACATCGATCCGCCTGCAGCATCTTCAGCTCCAAGCACCATCGACCAGCGTGACGAAACCCGACACTACTTCGACCCTATGCACCCGCTTCCTGTGGGTGAGGTAACTCAGCTCCGCCGGTGTTCCTACACTGGTACACATCTCTAGGGCCTGTGTCTCAAGTTTCAGCTTTATAGGTCACTCGGAAGGTTCCGAACTAACTAACTTTGTACTTTTTAAGCACCATAGACTTTGCATTGGTGAGTGCGTGCACTTTAAACACTGCACCCGAGTCCCGTGGGCCTTTCCCGACTTAGTCACTGCTTGTCCCGATCAGCTCCAGCGATTCCCAAGGCCCTAGGGCTGTTTCCTTTCGGATTGGTATCTCCTATACCACTTTCTTAGTATATGGTTTAGGTGGCCCCTAGGGCTCATCCATATTGTGCAACTTTTGTGTATTTTACACTGTCTTGTGTTTAACACTTGTGCTTCTGTGCTCATAAAGAGTCCAGGGGATACTTTTAGTTAATAAATCAATATATATTTTCAATATATATCTGTGTGGTGTCCTTTCATTTGGTATTCAAGGGGGTTGTGTATGGTAATACAGCTGGCTTCACATGCCTTTCAGAGTTTAGCCTAAGACTGCTTTGTCCACGTTACCACTAGGATAACTGGTCTATAAGGTTGACTTACAACCAATCATCATAAGGGTTGCTTGGCATGGTACAAAGTGATCACTAGAATTAGTGAGCATTATATACCAGGCCAACTTCTCACAGTGTCCTCCTGGTCAGTGTCCCCACTGACCAGGCCTAACCCTTCCCTTTTCATGCACATTAGTCAACCCTATGGAAGGCCCAAGGTACCCCCCTGGGCAGGGTGCAGTGTATGTAAAAGGTAGAGCATGTACTAGTGCAGGTGACATGCTCTGATAGTGAATGGCAGCCATTTTCGTTTTTCACTATTGTAAGGCTATCTTGCTCCATAGATTAACATGGGGGATGCTGGCTACAGTGGCTTCCAGCATTTCTTCCCATAGTAACAAGATAGGACATACGTATCTAGTATCCCTAAACTCAGAATTTAATAACACATCTTTTAGGAAAGGTTGTTTTTAAATCCTGTGTTTGAGAAGAGCACTTTTAGAAAGTTGCTGTTCTCTAGTCTGACCTTTCTGTGTGCCTTGGCCTGTTTGTGGATTGACTGTATGGTTTGAGAGTGACAGGGGCTGGGGATTCCCCAGGAGGCTGGCTGAGTCAGCCCTAGCTGAATGACTGCATTTGCAACTGGAGTGGTGGGAGGAGTTAGCACCTGGGCCTGAATAGGGCTGTGCCTGCCTTCCACAATGCTGGCTCCACCTCCTGCTGGGCGGCTGACGACCCTGCCCCTCACTCTGAAAGGAAAGGAGAAGCCAAGTAAACAAAGTGCTCAAGCAATCCCCAGAACTGGTTCAGAATGGGCTCAGGGCCCACTTGCATAAAGGGAACAAAGACTTTTAGGGGTATAAGTACAGGACCCCTGACAACAGAAAATGAGATCATCCTGGAATCAAGAAGGAACCTCTGCCAAGGAGAAAGCTGACTCTGAAGAAGGAAGACTGTCCTGCTGTTGCTCTGCTGGACTGACCTGCTTTTGCTTTGCTGCCAAGGAGAGGGGAAGGACTTTGCTAGTGTGCTGTGTCCCCTGTCTTGAAGGAATCTCCAAGGCCCTGAGAAGAGCTGGCTTCCTGTTCTGAAGTCCCAGGAACAAAAGGACTTTACCCTGCAGCTTCCCTGAAATCTGCTGAGAGAGTTCTGTCCTTCCTAGAGTGCTTGATCCAGTTGTGGAGCCTCTGGAAGTTGTACCTGTGCTGGGAAGCTTGAAACTAAGCTTGAGAGACTTTTGCTATTGAAAAGTGTTGCATCGCTCGCTTGTGGAGCGCATCCCCGACAGTGCGAGAAGATTCCCACCGCTACGAAGGTCGAGATCATCGCAGCGTCTATTGCCGCTGTCAGAGCCGTCGCATCCTTCACTTGCGGGACGCACCAGACCGGTGCGGGAAAGTCGAACATCGCTGCGAGTGTCGTCGCAGAGCCTGTCGTCGCTGGGTGAGATCGCCGCACCGCTTGCTTGCAGACCACATCACGTCACTGCGAACATCGTCGCAGAGCCATCGCATCGAGGAGCTGCTAGAGAGAGGATCACCGGTGGATCACGCATCGTCGCCCCGGAGATCGTCGCAGCCCCTACGAGATCGTCGCATCGTGCCTTTGCGAGAACAAACTTCCTACGGAACCTACGCACCGGAGTCCATACAACTGGCCTTCCTCCCCATATAGATTGGATTTGTCGCAACTCGCCCGCTGCTTCAGCGGGGTTGTCGCATCGCCTCCCCAGGGTCTCAGGAGCAACGCATCGCTTGCTTTCCACTGCACCAGCTCCTGCTTTTGGAACTTTGTCGCAACTAAAAGGTACAGTGAGTAAACGTGACGCCACTGTGAACTTTTCATGCATCTGTGCAGAGAGAAGACGCTTGGACGCCGGTTGTTGGTCACGATTTGGTCGCGGTCCGTGGTCCGCAAAACTTGGGGAATTGCGGACGCAGCTGCTTGCACCTCCGGAGCTACTCACCCGCTTGCGATGGAAGTGGAGTTCAGTTTGGTTCCCGATGGAGGTAGCGGGGCTCGCTCCTGGCAGGGAGCTGTGCGAGGGCTCAAGGGCTCGAGAGACGTTGGCCAGTGGCCTGGGGCAAGAGCCAGAGGAGGGAGCCAGAGACCGCACCGACTGCCAGGACACGCCAGCAGAAGTCGGGTGCAGACAGGAACTGACAGGAGCAGGCGACCGCACCTCATTCTATCCTCGTCCAGGCATCATCCCGTCACCACCCAGTACACCATTTAAATGCCCACGCAGGGGAGAGCGATCCCTTAGAAGCTCAAAAGCACACTATGGTGGTAGACATCACAAAGGTCCATAGTAGGATATCAACTGACATTATAATACTAAATGATGTGGCGGAAGTAAAAAATCCTAAAGGTCCAATACGACCCCAGGACAGCCCAACTTCATCCGACGTGGTGGAAGTAAAAGATCCTAATAGTTCGACAAGAGTTAAGGAGGGCTCAAAAGGCCAGGCTAATCTACACGCAGAATCCATGTTTGATAGTGATCCATGGCAAAAACCATTATTTTTATCAAATGATACAGAATTGGAAGAACTAACGGAAAGGATCTCAATGTACCTAGAAACCCAAGGTAGAGCATTACAATCTGAGCCTAGTCCGAAAAATTTACATCCGAGGCCAGGTCCGGCGATGTCTACCCCTCGAGGGCCAGTAGAAAAAAGAAACCTCCAAGACCGCACCATAAACAACAGTATCAACATGACAATAAATGATCCTTTCACAAATCATTCTGCACCAATCACCATCTCGTCGGGCAGTCCGATGGACACTGATTCGAAAGTCGCAATTGAGTCTCAAGAAGATCAATCGCCCATTTTGATTAACTTTGAGGGGGGGGTTTCGCACTCCGACTCACCCACCAGCAGGTGTGCCCCAGGAGCATCATGGTCGATGCAGTCTCTTAATAGCGTGTGCGCTATTGCATTGAAAGTGTGTCGTAGCAAGGTTGCAGCACCAACTCTGGACACCGGTGTTTCAGAATTCTTGTTCCTCGTCACCAGAGTGTAGGTTTTTCGGGGTTAGCTGTGCAGGCTGCCAAGTGTTCTCAGGTATGTACCTCTCTGGCGCGGGTGCGATCTCCGAGCTCGTCAGCTCTAGCTCGAGGGAGCCAATCAACTTTGAGGGGGGGGTTTTCGCACTCGGACTCACCCACCAGCAGGTGTGCCCCAGGAGCATCATGGTAGATGCAGTCTCTTAATAGCGTGTGCGCTATTGCGTTGAAAGTGTGTCGTAGCAAGGTTGCAGCACCAACTCTGGACACCGGTGTTTCGGAATTCTTGTTCCTCGTCAGCAGAGTGTAGGTTTTTCGGGGTTAGCTGTGCAGGCTGCCAAGTGTTCTCAGGTATGTACCTCTCTGGCGCGGGTGCGAGCTCTGAGCTCGTCAGCTCTAGCTCGAGGGAGCCAATCAACTTTGAGGGGGGGTGTTTCGCACTCCGACTCACCCACCAGCAGGTGTGCCCCTGGAGCATCATGGTAGATGCAGTCTCTTAATAGCGTGTGCGCTATTGCGTTGAAAGTGTGTCGTAGCAAGGTTGCAGCACCAACTCTGGACACCGGTGTTTCGGAATTCTTTTTCCTTGTCAGCAGAGTGTAGGTTTTTCGGGGTTAGCTGTGCAGGCTGCCAAGTGTTCTCAGGTATGTACCTCTCTGGCGCGGGTGCGAGCTCCGAGCTCGTCAGCTCTAGCTCGAGGGAGCCAATCAACTTTGAGGGGGGGTTTTCGCACTCCGACTCACCCACCAGCAGGTGTGCCCCAGGAGCATCATGGTCGATGCAGTCTCTTAATAGCGTGTGCGCTATTGCGTTGAAAGTGTGTCGTAGCAAGGTTGCAGCACCAACTCTGGACACCGGTGTTTCGGAATTCTTGTTCCTCGTCAGCAGAGTGTAGGTTTTTCGGGGTTAGCTGTGCAGGCTGCCAAGTGTTCTCAGGTATGTACCTCTCTGGCGCGGGTGCGAGCTCCGAGCTCGTCAGCTCTAGCTCGAGGGAGCCAATCAACTTTGAGGGGGGGGTTTTCGCACTCCGACTCACCCACCAGCAGGTGTGCCCCAGGAGCATCATGGTAGATGCAGTCTCTTAATAGCGTGTGCGCTATTGCGTTGAAAGTGTGTCGTAGCAAGGTTGCAGCACCAACTCTGGACACCGGTGTTTCGGAATTCTTGTTCCTCGTCAGCAGAGTGTAGGTTTTTCGGGGTTAGCTGTGCAGGCTGCCAAGTGTTCTCAGGTATGTACCTCTCTGGCGCGGGTGCGAGCTCCGAGCTCGTCAGCTCTAGCTCGAGGGAGCCAATCAACTTTGAGGGGGCGGTTTTCGCACTCCGACTCACCCACCAGCAGGTGTGCCCCAGGAGCATCATGGTAGATGCAGTGTCTTAATAGCGTGTGCGCTATTGCGTTGAAAGTGTGTCGTAGCAAGGTTGCAGCACCAACTCTGGACACCGGTGTTTCGGAATTCTTGTTCCTCGTCAGCAGAGTGTAGGTTTTTCGGGGTTAGCTGTGCAGGCTGCCAAGTGTTCTCAGGTATGTACCTCTCTGGCGCTGGTGCGAGCTCCGAGCTCGTCAGCTCTAGCTCGAGGGAGCCAATCAACTTTGAGGGGGGGGTTTTCGCACTCCGACTCACCCACCAGCAGGTGTGCCCCAGGAGCATCATGGTAGATGCAGTCTCTTAATAGCGTGTGCGCTATTGCGTTGAAAGTGTGTCATAGCAAGGTTGCTGCACCAACTCTGGACACCGGTGTTTCGGAATTCTTGTTCCTCGTCAGCAGAGTGTAGGTTTTTCGGGGTTAGCTGTGCAGGCTGCCAAGTGTTCTCAGGTATGTACCTGTCTGGCGCGGGTGCGAGCTCCGAGCTCGTCAGCTCTAGCTCGAGGGAGCCAATCAACTTTGAGGGGGGGGGTTTCGCACTCCGACTCACCCACCAGCAGGTGTGCCCCAGGAGCATCATGGTAGATGCAGTCTCTTAATAGCGTGTGCGCTATTGCGTTGAAAGTGTGTCGTAGCAAGGTTGCAGCACCAACTCTGGACACCGGTGTTTCGGAATTCTTGTTCCTCGTCAGCAGAGTGTAGGTTTTTCGGGGTTAGCTGTGCAGGCTGCCAAGTGTTCTCAGGTATGTACCTCTCTGGCGCGGGTGCGAGCTCCGAGCTCGTCAGATCTAGCTCGAGGGAGCCAATCAACTTTGAGGGGGGGGTTTTCGCACTCCGACTCACCCACCAGCAGGTGTGCCCCAGGAGCATCATGGTAGATGCAGTCTCTTAATAGCGTGTGCGCTATTGCGTTTAAAGTGTGTCGTAGCAAGGTTGCAGCACCAACTCTGGACACCGGTGTTCCGGAATTCTTGTTCCTCGTCAGCAGAGTGTAGGTTTTTCGGGGTTAGCTGTGCAGGCTGCCAAGTTTTCTCAGGTATGTACCTCTCTGGCGTGGGTGCGAGCTCCGAGCTCGTCAGCTCTAGCTCGAGGGAGCCAATCAACTTTGAGGGGGGGGGGGTTTCGCACTCCGACTCACACACCACCAGGTGTGCCCCAGGAGCATCATGGTAGATGCAGTCTCTTAATAGCGTGTGCGCTATTGCGTTGAAAGTGTGTCGTAGCAAGGTTGCAGCACCAACTCTGGACACCGGTGTTTCGGAATTCTTGTTCCTCGTCAGCAGAGTGTAGGTTTTTCGGGGATAGCTGTGCAGGCTGCCAAGTGTTCTCAGGTATGTACCTCTCTGGCGCGGGTGCGAGCTCCGAGCTCGTCAGCTCTAGCTCGAGGGAGCCAATCAACTTTGAGGGGGGGGGTTTCGCACTCGGACTCACCCACCAGCAGGTGTGCCCCAGGAGCATCATGGTAGATGCAGTCTCTTAATAGCGTGTGCGCTATTGCGTTGAAAGTGTGTCGTAGCAAGGTTGCAGCACCAACTCTGGACACCGGTGTTTCGGAATTCTTGTTCCTCGTCAGCAGAGTGTAGGTTTTTCGGGGTTAGCTGTGCAGGCTGCCAAGTGTTCTCAGGTATGTACCTCTTTGGCACGGGTGCGAGCTCCGAGCTTGTCAGCTCTAGCTCGAGGGAGCCAATCAACTTTGAGGGGGGGGTTTCGCACTCGGACTCACCCACCAGCAGGTGTGCCCCAGGAGCATCATGGTAGATGCAGTCTCTTAATAGCGTGTGCGCTATTGCGTTGTAAGTGTGTCGTAGCAAGGTTGCAGCACCAACTCTGGACACCGGTGTTTCGGAATTCTTGTTCCTCGTCAGCAGAGTGTAGGTTTTTCGGGGTTAGCTGTGCAGGCTGCCAAGTGTTCTCAGGTATGTACCTCTCTGGCGCGGGTGCGAGCTCCGAGCTCGTCAGCTCTAGCTCGAGGGAGCCAATCAACTTTGAGGGGGGGGGTTTCGCACTCCGACTCACCCACCAGAAGGTGTGCCCCAGGAGCATCATGGTAGATGCAGTCTCTTAATAGCGTGTGCGCTATTGCGTTGAAAGTGTGTCGTAGCAAGGTTGCAGCACAAACTCTGGACACCGGTGTTTCGGAATTCTTGTTCCTCGTCAGCAGAGTGTAGGTTTTTCGGGGTTAGGTGTGCAGGCTGCCAAGTGTTCTCAGGTATGTACCTCTCTGGCGCGGGTGCGAGCTCCGAGCTCGTCAGCTCTAGCTCGAGGGAGCCAATCAACTTTGAGGGGGGGGGTTTCGCATTCGGACTCACCCACCAGCAGGTGTGCCCCAGGAGCATCATGGT
This sequence comes from Lissotriton vulgaris, assembly GCF_964263255.1. Lineage (NCBI taxonomy): Eukaryota > Metazoa > Chordata > Amphibia > Caudata > Salamandridae > Lissotriton > Lissotriton vulgaris. The sequence continues at coordinate 650,257 of NW_028251487.1, read as the reverse complement.
AGATGCAGTCTCTTAATAGCGTGTGCGCTATTGCGTTGAAAGTGTGTCGTAGCAAGGTTGCAGCACCAACTCTGGACACCGGTGTTTCGGAATTCTTGTTCCTCGTCAGCAGAGTGTAGGTTTTTCGGGGTTAGCTGTGCAGGCTGCCAAGTGTTCTCAGGTATGTACCTCTCTGGCGCGGGTGCGAGCTCCGACCTCGTCAGCTCTAGCTCGAGGGAGCCAATCAACTTTGGATCTCGCACCCGCGCCAGAGAGGTACATACCTGAGAACACTTTTCAGCCTGCACAGCTAACCCCGAAAAACCTACACTCTGCTGACGAGGAACAAGAATTCCGAAACACTGGTGTCCAGAGTTGGTGCTGCAACCTTGCTACGACACACTTTCATCGCAATAGCGCACACGCTATTAAGAGACTGCATCGACCATGATGCTCCTGGGGCACACCTGCTGGTGGGTGAGTCGGAGTGCGAACCCCCCCCCCTCAAAGTTGATTGGCTCCCTCGAGCTAGAGCTGACGAGCTCGGATCTCGCACCCGCGCCAGAGAGGTACATACCTGAGAACACTTGGCAGCCTGCACAGCTAACCCCGACAAACCTACACTCTGCTGACGAGGAACAAGAATTCCGAAACACCGGTGTCCAGAGTTGGTGCTGCAACCTTGCTACGACACACTTTCATCGCAATAGCGCACACGCTATTAAGAGACTGCATCGACCATGATGCTCCTGGGGCACACCTGCTGGTGGGTGAGTCGGAGTGCGAACCCCCCCCCCTCAAAGTTGATTGGCTCCCTCGAGCTAGAGCTGACGAGCTCGGATCTCGCACCCGCGCCAGAGAGGTACATACCTGAGAACACTTGGCAGCCTGCACAGCTAACCCCGAAAATCCTACACTCTGCTGACGAGGAACAAGAATTCCGAAACACCGTTGTCCAGAGTTGTGCTGCAACCTTGCTACGACACACTTTCATCGCAATAGCGCACACGCTATTAAGAGACTGCATCAACCATGATGCTCCTGGGGCACACCTGCTGGTGGGTGAGTCGGAGTGCGAAACCCCCCCCCCTCAAAGTTGATTGGCTCCCTCGAGCTAGAGCTGACGAGCTCGGATCTCGCACCCGCGCCAGAGAGGTACATACCTGAGAACACTTGGCAGCCTGCACAGCTAACCCCGAAAAACCTACACTCTGCTGACGAGGAACAAGAATTCCGAAACACCGGTGTCCAGAGTTGGTGCTGCAACCTTGCTACGACACACTTTCATGGCAATAGCGCACACGCTATTAAGAGACTGCATCGACCATGATGCTCCTGGGGCACACCTGCTGGTGGGTGAGTCGGAGTGCGAAACCCCCCCTCAAAGTTGATTGGCTCCCTCGAGCTAGAGCTGACGAGCTCGGATCTCGCACCCGCGCCAGAGAGGTACATACCTGAGAACACTTGGCAGCCTGCACAGCTAACCCCGAAAAACCTACACTCTGCTGACGAGGAACAAGAATTCCGAAACACTGGTGCCCAGAGTTGGTGCTGCAACCTTGCTACGACACACTTTCATCGCAATAGCGCACACGCTATTAAGAGACTGCATCGACCATGATGCTCCTGGGGCACACCTGCTGGTGGGTGAGTCGGAGTGCGAAATACCCCCCTTCTAAGCCCATTTTGATTAAGTCCTTACTAAACTCTCTAGATCAAGCTATAGAAGCTTTGAACTTTCAATCAAATAAAATGGAGGTGCAGATAGACCTTATCACTTTGGTGGCAGGCCACATTGCGGGCTTAAACTCAAAAATGGATGCACTTACCTCCCTATTAAGAAACCCAGGGAAACTAGCATCCCAACCAGAGTTTAATAAAAAACAGCCTTGCTGCGGTTGTGGTTCAATAATTGAAAAACTAGCAAGTTTGCCAGCAATTCTGACGGACATTCTGTGGGAAGTAAGACAACATCACAACTCAGCTGAAAAGACCACAAAATTCTCCCCAGAAAAATTACATTTCCGCAACAGGTCAATTTCAAAGGAGCATTCAACCAGTAATCACCTGAAGGTCTCAGACCACATCTCAAGGGAAGTGGGGCTAGAAAGAACAGTACAAGTACAGGAACTAGGATCGTCCTCCCAAATTATAAGTGAAGAGGAAAAAATTGCCGTCAAAGAGGACAAAACAGTAACCAAGAGACAAAAGAAAAAGGCCAGGATAGCTAGGCTAAAGTATAAACAGCAACAATCCTTGGATCCAGGGAAGCTGTTTTCAATTTTCAACGTAAACTCCGCCCAGGTCTCTAATTCCGATTGTCCCGCCATGTCTCAAGACGGCAAGGTAGGCTTAACTCAGACGCCAGTGAATCAAGAGTCCCAACTTCCACCGAGGGTGGACAATTCCAGGCAGAGTTCACCCACAACATCTGTTAACCATCAAAGCATAACGAATTTGGTATTATTTGAAGCTCCCAGCGGCCCAACGGAAAATCCGTCAGTACCGAAAAACATCTGGATTCAGACGGAAGGAAGGGCCGGAAATAGAACACCAGAGCAAACAAGGCCCAGAAAAAACATGGGCAACCACACAGGGGGACATGGTCAGTCGAACCCAGCCAACAATAATAGTCCGCAGCCCACCGGAAAACAGCCTAGTTGTCAGAAATCTGGACCCATCTTAAATAATAAGTCAGGAGAATCTAATGGACCACAGCTAAAACCTGTACCTACCCGCATGTGCGTTACCATTACGGAAAAACACCGCACCTGTGCCCTAACACAAAATCGGCATAATTCTCCTTCAAAGGGTTATCATAACCCAGGTACAAATCAAAGCACAACCAATCAGACGTCGTCAGCAATTACGGACCAGGGGCAAGAGTCCTCCGCATTATCTTCCAAACTCAATGGACTTATAAAGCCCCAACAGTCTAAGGTCGATAAAAAAATCCTTTTCAATTCTGAAATAACACCCCACAAATTAACATTCATCCCGGAATACTCATCAAAGGGGCTTCAGAACTTCCTAAACCGGGGAAATCTGCTAAGATTATTCCAGGAAATAGAGGAGTTAAATGAGATAACTTCTCAGGATCTCCTGTCCGTTGAATTCAAAAGAATCCCCCAGCACATAGAATCTGAAGTCACCGTCACAACGTGGGCTTCAAAAGCCATTGCTGACAAAATATTCTCCACAAGAGATCACTTCGAATCATGGGGAATTTCACTTTTAAGAAACACAATCCCAAAATACCCATTTCCATTACAAAAAATCACCTATAAAGAAACAAAGGATATCGGGGATAAATGCCCTCCGTTCTCTTGCCTATTAGGAGCCCGTGCTACCTCTCCAGCCGATGCAAGAGTAGCTGAAGAGGTAAACCTGACAGACTACAATCACCCAAATAGGCAGCCCGGTCGGGACACAACAGATTGGTCCCGGGTCCCAAGGTTCCTGTGTAAAAAGAGACCCTAACACGGAGAAAAATTCTTCCCGGTCTCCAGGTAGGAGGGAGGAAGCGCAGAGTGCCAAAACTACTTCAACAAAAGTCTCAGTATGCACATGGAACGTACATGGTTTCCACGAAATGGAGCTGGACCATGATACCCAAATCTTTTTTTTCCAACCAAGACATAATCCTGATTCAGGAGACATGGAAACTAGCACCAAGTGTAATACCAGGTTTTAAGACCCACTACATCCCCGCAGAAAGACATTCAAATTTTGCCCACCCTCGGGGTGGTTTTCAACTTACATCACTCAAAAATTTGACTGATCTTCAGAAGCACTGGATGTAGGACTAAACTGGGTACAAGTGATCAGAATCACGGAATCTACGTCAGCCGGGTACAAAAAATGGCAAATTATAATCCTTAATGTTTATATCCATCCTGACCGTAAGCTACAACAAGGAAAACAAATGTGCCTGACGTCGCTGATTAAAACGATGCAGAAAACCTATAAAGGATGTCCTCCATTAATCTCAGGGGACTTTAACTGTGATCTCAATGGAAAATTGAGGGCAAAAGAAGTCATGCGACTGCCCAAAGGAGGCCTTAGGTTAGCCTTCGACCCAAAAGTTCTGGGTCTGTCAGTCCTAAACGGCAACACGACGGGGGATAGGCCGGCAGGTGTTACGTTCCTGAGTGGTAGGGTCCACTCAACAATAGACTATACAATAGTAAGTGACAAATTAATCCCAGATATTGAGACCTTCAAAATCGTCCAACGATCAGTAAGCGACCATTTTCCCCAAATAACCTCCCTAAACACTGAGCCCAACTTGGCACCGAAATTAGCAAGTCTGCTTCACCAAGCCACTAAATTCAAGTTAAAGAAACTAAAATGAAGAGGAGAAATTCTGGAAAAAATTCATTGTGCCGCAATGGCTCGAAAATCCGAGTTAGGGATGCAAAAAAAAGGAGGACCTTGTAAAAAATTGGGAGCTATTGGTCCTGGACCTTCTTCATAAATGTCCTGTAACTTCAGGTGTACGGAGTAAGTCCACCGCTAAAAAGGAGCCCTGGTTTTCCAACGAACTAAGAACAAAGAAAAGGAGGGTAGCAAATGCTGTTTGTCACCTTGCGTGGAATAAAAAGCTGGGGTTACCAACAAACAAAGGGGTTCTGACAGAAGCCAGAAGTACCTATAGGAAGGCTTTAAACATTGCAAAATCTGCCTACAAGGAAAAGTTATGGAATAGATTGTTAAGTGCCGGAAAACATCCCAATAGTCGTGAATTTTGGGGCATCATCAACGACCTAAATAAAGGACAAAAACTCTATCAGGAAGCGGGAGTAGGAGCCGACGCTTGGTCTCAACAAGTGCAATCCCTTTACTGCATAAGAACAGTTGGCCTTCCAAATAATACGCAGGTAACAAATACAGTAGAGAATGGCCAGTTGGAAATTTACAACCCAGGCACAGAAGGACCGGTGATAAAGGATTGCGCAAAAAAGGAAATGATAGTCCCAGAATTAACAACTAGAGGGGAATTGTGTAAAATCATTATTAGGCTAAAGGCTGAAGGAGCACCAGGTCCGAATGGACTGCCCAATGCCATCTTCAAACATGACCCGGTATTTTGGGCAGAAACCCTGACACCATTGTTTAACCAAATCTACCGTGACATACAGGTTCCTGCATCATGGAAGGGGAACGTGATTCACCCAATATTTAAACAAGGTGACCAAGGCAACCCAACAAATTACCGACTTATATCACTGATAGATGTGGAAGCCAAGCTCTATGCCTCTTGTATCCTCCTTAAGCTGCAAGACTGGATAGAAGAATCTCAGAGAATCCCCTGGTTCCAGATGGGATTTAGGAGGGACATGGGGACAATCACCAACTTAACTTGCCTGTCAGTATTAATGGACAGAATAGCAGTAAAGGGCGCACAATTATACGCCTGTTTTGTTGACATCAAATCTGCATTTGACAGAGTAAATCGAGAGCGTCTATGGGAAAAATTGCAACTTTGGGGGACGCCTTCAAAATTAATACAGGCAATAAAAGCTTTGCACGAAGATACATGGGCAAAGGTTAAATTGGGAGATGGAGCGTATACAACGAGGAACATACCAACATTCCAGGGCCTAAAACAAGGCTGTGTTCTAGCGCCTACCCTTTTTAATCTATTCCTTTCTGATCTCGCAACAGTGCTGGGCACAGATGAGATGCACCCACCGTCATTGGCAAACCGGCGAATTCCATGTCTGCAATACGCAGATGACATTGTCCTGCTGAGTAAAACTCCAGTGGGTCTACAAAGAGCTTTAAACATCTTAGCAGAGTACTTAAGACAAGAAGGACTGGACTTAAATAAAGAAAAAACTAAAGTAGTACGTTTAGTGGACCCAAAAAAACGTAGTTACATATGGTCATTTAACGGGACGAAGGTGAATGAACAAGGCTCGTATAAATACCTTGGAGTAACAATAGCCCAGGGAGCAAAACTAACGGAGCACAAAACTGCAATTCGAGCAAAAGCTCAAAGACTAATCTTTGCTTACCGATTGCTAAAAGTAAAAATGAATTGCCCGAACTATAGTCACCTCCTGAAGGTCATGTCAGCACAAATATTACCATCATTATCTTACGGTCTCGTCACCTGGTGTGGCAAGGAAGTAGACCTGCTAAACGAGCTCCAAACAAAGATTTATGAAGCAGTTTTTAACCTCCCTAAGAGTGCTTCAGCACCGCAAGTAAGGCTGGAATTCGGTCTGCAAAACCAGAAATATAGGAGCATGAGCGGCTTCATAAAACTGTGTCACAAATTAAGATCTGCAGATCCGGATTCGATGGATTGGTTAAACTGGGAAGCCATAAAAAATCAAGGAGCAACTGGAACCTCTTGTCCTTGGGGAAAATACCTGAAAACCTGCGTGAAAGAGCTGGGGCTGGAAGGAATTTGGGAATCTGTGACGGACAAAGCAACAATAAGTAGACTAGCCAATAAGGCAGCAAGGTTGAAATCTTTTCAAGATGACAAAGCGTTACTGCTCAAGCGGCGACATGGTTGGACCATAATCAACTCCTTCAAAGCTGGACGACCGCACGCATATTTAACCTCGCATTTTAATGTGCACATAAAAAGAGCCTTTATGGCCTACAGGATGGGTATGCACAGTTCGAAAGACTTAGCACCTTCTTGGAAAGGTAAACATCAGACCGAGAGCTGTAGACTTTGTGGCTACAAAACGGAATCATTAGCCCATTTTTTGTGCGTTTGTCCGGCTCTCCTGGTACAACGTCGAAGATTATTGAAACAGATCTGTAACAAGTTAAAAATCCGCACCTGTAGGCAAGCGGTAACTTGTTGGCTAGGAGGGAGTTCAATCATTTTAGCATGCCGGGGAACAAAATTCCTGGCAGAAGTGAATACATGCCTGAGTCTTGTGGAACAAGGACATGATGAAATAAGCGGTGTATTAACTCTGCCCTGATCCCTAAGACTGGTAAACCCTGCATTAATACGTAACAAACATTCTGACCTCTTAATGCCGGTGGGAGTTTACCTGAGGAATCTTGTTTTAAAACTGTGTAATATCATTTTAACAAAGGAAGAGTTCAATCTTCTTTTTAGTAGCATTTATTTTTCGTATCATAATATTGACATGTGGAAATTGTAATGATTTTAATTAATTATGCAATAAACCTCTTTGACTTTGACTTGACTTGACTGTGGATTATTCTATCGCAACCTAAAGAACTTTAACGCAACCTTAAGAACTCTTTTTGAAACCATATTCTTGAACTGTGTATGTTGGATTTTTGTCATTTTGGTCTTGTGTAGTTTAGATTAAATACCTTTATTTTTCTAAACTGTTGTGGAGTCAGTTTGTGGTGTTTTCACTGTGTTACTGTGAGTGGTGGTACATATATTTTACACATTGCCTCTGGTTAGCCAGAACTGCTCGTGCCAAGCTACCTAGAGGGTGAGCAGGTGTTATCTCAGATGGTTTCCTCCTTACCCTGACTAGAAGCAAGGGTCCCTATTTGGACAGTGGTACCTACCTCTGCCAACTAGAGACCCCCAGTTCTAACAACACCCTCCTCATCTTCCTCATCTGACTTTTCCAGAATCCTGAGGGAGGCACATCAAGCCTCCTTGCCCGTCCCTGCACAGATGACTGTGATGTTGGTGTGGGGGAAAGTGCTGCTGGTTCCAACTCTTGTGTCCCAAATAACAGAGGTGACAGAGGCTGTGGTGTGGTGGGTCGCTCAGGTGTAGTGGCTGCCTGCGCTGTGGTTTTGTCTTTCTGAACAGCGCTATGACCTGCTCTTTCTTTTGTCTTCTCCCTCCTCTCAGTTGTCGGTGCCCTCTCCTCCCTTTCCTGTGCTGTACTGCGCGATGACTCTCCTGTGGACAAATATGGACATTGTCAGTGGTGTAGTTCAACTGTCTGTCATGATTAAATCACATTCCTATCACACAATTGCCTAGTCTTCATCAGATTCTGGAAGTAGTGTGTGGCATGCCTTGCTGAATTCTATGGTGACTGCATTGATGTATGTACCTATGACTACGTCTCCCATGATGCATTGCATATGGTCATGTCTGAATTGGGGTGGTGTGGTGAGCAAAAAAACAATGGATTTAGGCCCAGATCTCTGTACAGGGGTGAATGTATGACATTGTTCTGATTCTGTCCATCAACTGTTGTTTTTGCATTTGTCACCCCGAGTGGGACGGGTATGCTCAGACATGAGTCCCGTGCTCTCCACACCACTGGAGTCAAGCTATCCTGGCTGAAGACGGCTGCTAGCCAGAAACCGGTCCTAGGATGCTTGATTCCGGTCCAAGGAAGACATGCCTGGCATGTCAGGCTGGACTGTTCCCATGAGGCACAGGGTCAAGGCTGATTTGCATATGGCCATGTCTGAATTGGGGTGGTGTGGTGAGCAAAAAAACGATGGATTTAGGCCCAGATCTCTGTACTGGGGAGAATGCATGACATTGTTCTGCATTCTGTCCATCAACTGTTGTTTTTGCATTTGTCACCCCGAGTGGGATGGGTATGCTCAGACGTGAGTCCCGTGCTCTCCACACCACTGGAGTCAAGCTATTCTGGCTGAAGACGGCTATTAGCCAGAAACCGGTCCTAGGATGCTTGATTCCGGTCCAAGGAAGACATGGCTTGGCAGTTCGGGCTGGACTGTTCCCATGAGGTACAGGGTCAAGGCTGATTTGCATATGGCATGTCTGAATTGGGATGGTGTGGTGAGCAAAAAAACGATGGATTTAGGCCCTGATCTCTGTACTGGGGTGAATGTATGACATTGTTCTGCATTCTGTCCATCAATTGTTGTTTTTGCATTTGTGACCCCGAGTGGGACGGGTATGCTCAGACGTGAGTCCCGTGCTCTCGACACCACTGGAGTCAAGCTATGCTGGTTGAAGACGGCTGATAGCCAGAAACTGGTCCGAGGATGCTTGATTCCGGTCCAAGGAAGACATGGCTTGGCAGTTCGGGCTGGACTGTTCCCATGAGGCACAGGTCAAGGCTGATTTGCATATGGTCATGTCTGAATTGGGGTGGTGTGGTGAGCAAAAAAACGATGGATTGAGGCCCAGATCTCTGTACTGGGGTGAATGTATGTTATTGTTCTGCATTCTGTCCATCAACTGTTGTTTTTGCATTTGTCACCCCGAGTGGGACGGGTATGCTCAGACGTGAGTCCCATGCTCTCCAAACCACTGGAGTCAAGCTATCCTGGCTGAAGATGGTTGACAGCCAGAAACCTGTCCTAGGATGCTTGATTCCGGTCCAAGGAAGACATGGCTTGGCAGTTCAGGCTGGACTGTTCCCATGAGGCACAGGTCAAGGCTGATTTGCATATGGCTATGCCTGAATTGGGGTGGTGTGGTGAGCAAAAAAACAATGGATTTGGGCCCAGATCTCTGTACTGGGGTGAATGTATGACATTGTTCTGCATTCTGTCCATCAACTGTTGTTTTTGCATTTGTCACCCCGAGTGCGACGGGTATGCTCAGACGTGAGTCCCGTGCTCTCCACACCACTGGATTCAAGCTATCCTGGCTGAAGACGGCTGATAGCCAGAAACCGGTCCTAGGATGCTTGATTCCGGTCCAAGGAAGACATGGCTTGGCAGTTCGGGCTGGACTGTTCCCATGAGGCACAGGGTCAAGGCTGATTTGCATATGGCCATGTCTGAATTGGGGTGGTGTGGTGAGCAAAAAAACGATGGATTTAGGCCCAGATCTCTGTACTGGGGTGAATGTATGACATTCAATCAATCAATCAATCAATCATAACACTTGTATAGCGCACTACTCACCCGGAAGGGTCTCAAGGCGTTTGGGGGAAAGGGTCCGCTACTTCTCGAACAGCCAGGTCTTGAGTTGTCTCCTGAAGGCGAGATGGTCCTGGGTCAGCCGAAGGTGGATGGGGAGGGAGTTCCATGTCTTGGCCGCCAGGTAGGAGAAGGATCTGCCTCCGGCGGTGGCTCTTCAGATGCGTGGTATGGCGGCAAAGGCGAGGTTAGTAGACCGTAGCTGGCGGGTGGGGGTGTAGAAGGTCAGGCGGTCGTTGAGGTACTTGGGGCCCAGGTCGTGGAGAGACATGTGTGCATGGGTGAGGTGCCGGAACGTGATCCTCTTGTTGACGGGGAGCCAGTGCACGTTTCTCAGGTGGCCGGAGATGTGGCTGGGTCGGGGGATGTCCAGGATGAGTCGGGCGGAGGCGTTCTGGATGCGTTGGAGTATTTTCTGTAGCTTGGCTGTGGTTCCGGCGTATGGTCTCAGGATGAGGACTTCCGTCTTGTCTGAGTTCAGTTTCAGGCGGCTGTTCTTCATCCACTCGGCGACGTCTTTCATCCCTTCATGTAGGCTGGTTCTGGCGGTGTCGGGGTCTCTGGTGAGGGAGAGGATCAGCTGGGTGTCGTCGGCGTAGGAGATGATGTTGAGGTTGTGTTGGCGTGCGATGGCAGCAAGAGGTCTCATGTAGACGTTGAAGAGGGTGGGGCTGAGTGATGATCCTTGTGGTACGCCGCAGATGACTTCGGTGGCCTCGGATCGAAACAGGGGGAGGCGGACTCTCTGTGTTCTTCCGGCGAGGAACGAGATGATCCACTCCAGTACCTTCTCTTGGATGCCGATGTTGCTGAGGCGTTGAACTAGGGTGCAATGGCAGACAGTGTTGAATGCTGCAGAGAGGTCCAGGAGGATGAGTCCCACTGTTTCCCCGTTGTCAAGCAGGGCTCGGATGTCGTCGGTGGCTGCGATGAGGGCGGTCTCGGTGCTGTGGTTGGCTCTGAAACCGGACTGCGAGGGGTCGAGGGATCAGTTTGTCTCGAGGAAGGCGGAAAGCTGTCTGTTGACGATCTTCTCGATGACTTTAGCAGGAAAAGGAAGGAGCGAGATGGGGCAGAAGTTTTTGAGGTCAGTGGGGTCCGCTGTCGGTTTCTTCAGTAGGGCGCTGAGCTCGGCATGCATCCAGCTCTCTGGGAAGGTGGCGGTGTTGAAGGAGGTGTTGATGATGTTCCGGAGTTGGGGTGCGATGGTGGAGTCGGCCTTGTGAGTGGTGGGGGCAGGGGTCGGTTGGAGATTCGGAGTGGATGGTGTTCATCGTGCGGGCTGTGTCTTCGGTGGTCACCGTGGTCAAGGTGCGGAGGGTGGTGGTGGGGGGCGTTGGTTCGACGGTTGGGAACATGGATGGTGCGCCGAAGCTGTTGTGGATGTCGGCGATCTTGCGGTGGAAGAACGAGGCGAGGGAGTCGCAGAGATCTTGTGACGGAGTGATGTCGTTGTTGCCGGTGCTGGGGTTGGAGAACTCCTTGACGATGCTGAAGAGTGCCTTGCTGTTGTGGGCGTTGTTGTCCAGTCGTTCCTTCAGTGATTTCTTCTTGGTGATGCGGATAAGCTGGTGGTGCTTGCGGGTGGCGCGTTTGAGGGTGGTCATGTTGTCAGTGGTCTGGTCGCGGAGCCAGGCTTTCTCGAGGGTGCGGCAGGTCTTCTTGGAGTCCTTGAGTTCGTCGGTGAACCAGGATGCCTTCTTGCTTGTTCTTGCTTGTTCTACATTCTGTCCATCAACTGTTGTTTTTGCATCCATAAATGTACAGGCAGAGATTTATGACCTGTAAGAAGTTAGAGGGTACCACTTGGGTCGAATATGTGCCATTATTTTTGCAGAGCAATAGATCGCTCGGTAAAGTGTAGCAAAGTGGAAACCTTTGAACAATTGTATGATTTGTTTGCATGGGAGCCTTTATCTAGTAACTGTTTTCCAGAGCTACGCCAGCACCTTAATGAAAGCAAGCTCACTCAACCTAGGAAGCTTGCTGAGGAGGCGGACCACTGGGTGAGCACCCGGGTTCACAAGGGTCCTGTGGGAGACTTCACCAAAGGTGGGCAGGGTCCCCAGCAGAGAAGTTGGGGGGACAGGAGTACACAGAGGTGTGAGAAGTTGGCCTGGTATATGCGGTCCACTAATTAAAGTGGGCACCCTGTACCAGTCCAAACAACAACTTATGGTGAATAGGTTAAAGACAACCTTTATTGAAAGATATCCTAGTGGTAGCTATGGAGAGCAGCCTTCAGGCTAAGTCTTGAAGGAATGTAAAGCAGCTTGTTTTACCAGCCTATAATCTCTTGAATGACCAGATGAAAGGACAACCACACCAAGTATATATTAAAAATATATGTATTTAAGATACAACACACCTCTCTAGTCTCTTTATGAGGCTAGAGTTCGATGTACATAAGTTACAAGTCAGTTATCAACAGTAATAGCACAAATACACGTTTGAGCCCTAGGGGCGTACCAAACCATATACTAATAAAGTGGTATAAGAACCACGACTGAGCTAGACACTAGGCCTAGAGCCTGTAGAAGTGCTTGGACCCCAAGGAGCCACCCAAGGTAGTGACACAGGGCCACGGGTGTTGAAACATAGGCGCGACTCACCGTTTACTTCTATGGGGAAAGTCGCGGTTGGAAATTAAGAGTTTAAGGACACTTAGAGGACGACTTCAAGCAAACCCTTTTGGACTTAGAGGTGTCTAGGGCCAACACCCATAGGAGCATCAGAGTACTCGTGTTACCTCACCCAGGGAAGCCGGGTGCCTAGGTGTCTTTTGGTGTCGGGTCGCTGCGTCGTTTTCAATGGAAGCTGGCGAAGAAGCGCAGCTGCCTTGAAGAGGGGAAGTGTCCAAAGAGATCCAAGCCTGGAAGGAGATGGAAGGAACCTGAAAGCAGAGGGTACAGAGTCTGGGTCACTAGCCAGTGACCAGGGGCATGATAGTTGAATGCCCAAAGATGTCGGGTGCTTCAGGTGAGTTGATGGGTGTCTTGACTCTTCAGCCACGAGGTCAAGGAGGCATCAACGACAACCAGGAGCTGGATTCAAGCTGTCCCATGATGTCTGTCGAGTGCTGCGGTGTCGGCGACCAGAATGGACCCAACAAGCCTTGGCAACGGCAAGTCAAGTGAAAGCAGAGAATTGACGTGGGTGCAGACCAGCAAGGTCTGGGGGACTCACCTAGCGAGGGTAAGTCAGGGCATGTCTGGAGCAACCAGGGAAGCCCAAGCATAAAAGTAGTTGCATTTGTGGGGACCTACTAGCCAATGGGCTAGCGTTCATATAGCTATGACTGATATCCTACTACCCTGCATGGTGTGTGCACATCACGGTCAACAATGATGGGTTATCGTATAATGACTTACCGTGTTCTGCTGTTTGATCATGATCTTTCTCCAGTGACATGATAATTTTTCTCTGCTTCCACAGTCCATTTGAATTAATAAGGGATGTTAACCCAGCCCGTCTGTGCAGTCTCACTGCCCTGCGAGGTTTGTGCACAGCACGACTGGTAGCTCTCTATCAATAAGCACAGATTCCTGTTATGCCTAATTACATTATTTATTTATTTTTCTCCTAAAGAATGGCTTACATTATCTCGTGCATTAGATTCTAACTTTCTTTTTTCGAGTCAGTTTAGATATGTTAGGTCACCCAGCAACCGGATTCTCTTGAGTCTTTTCACTCTTTCTAACGCGGTTGTAGCCATGCCCCCCCTCACTACACTTCCTAGTTACTTGATTCTAGAAGTTAACTCAGACGCAAGTTTGACACCCCACATCAAGGTCCATGTTCCTTCCTTGATCGTCTACCCCAATGACTTTTCACTGCAGATAGGTAAGCGGATCAGCCGTATGTTATTGAACGCCGCCCCCCGGACTAGGTTCATGTTGCCACGATCACAAGTGTTTACAGCTGCACTAAGAGCCAGGAGATCCCTTTATTCTAATGTACTTTTGACGATTCTGAGCATGGCGGTAATTTCTCCCGCCTGAGCTCTCTGCCTACTTATTTTTATTATATTTTCCTATCCCTTCCAGCAGTGAGTCCGCCACAATTTTGCCTAGATTGAACCGGAGAGGACTTCAATCTCATTCCTCTCACAGGTAAACTTGAACGCCATCTTTTTTAGCATTTGAGAAGTTTTACAACTTTACCCTGATATGGTATTTAAGTAGAATTTTGTTTTTTCTACAGCAGCAATGTGACGACGCCCGCCTTGAGATGTAATAAATTGTTGATCCCCTAAATTAACCAGGTACATACTTTGGTGTTCCAGTACCGGCGACTCGGTAATAACTATGTCTTCTGAGCAAGCACGTAAATATGCATTTGCTTGTTGACCCCTTAGATCTTTGAACTAATTGTGTGGATGCAGGACGCCCGACAACACCCACCTACTGCTTACCTAACGAAAGCAGGTAAAAATGGGGCATATATAGACATTTATAGTTACTGGCTGTCTTGCTATTTTAGCCTTTATAAGAGCTTTCGGGAACCCCCTATTTTGGTAATTTTCTCTGGAAGCAAATCAGTGTATCTTGCTAATCGTGCTCCTTTTGTAGTCCTTTTATATATAAAAAACATTTTTTTTATATATGTGTATGTTTTTAGTTTTAGCCCAAGCGTGTGATAATCCAACCCGCTATGGTTTGGCAGGGATCTTGTACATAGGCCCTTATATACTTTTCTTTTAATCTCCCCCAGGAAGTTTGCCCACTTCATCTTCCATGTCCTCAAGAAGACCCGCTCTGTAAGGGAAACTGCCCCTACTAGGAATAGGGTCGAAACGTAGACAACCTACCCCCACGACACCAGCTTCTAACTCTAGCAAGATTTATACAGCTGTCCATAGAAGTCTGTTTTTCGAGGATTGTTGGTTTTTGTTTACCCGTAATGTGTGGCCCCTACTTGGGGAACCACTTCGACAGTGTACAAATATGGTTTGTCACGTAATGAAGATTTGTTTCCTCATTTTCACCTAATCCCTTCACTGCACACCCCCCCACTACCTTTTTCATGTATGTGGGCACAATTGCTTCTAAAACAAAAAATCTCTTTGATGTATACTTGACAACTAATAAGATGTTTCCGAGTACCCTGTGAATAAAACATGGTACCTTGATTTGTTCTTTGTCTGTTAATTTGTTTTTGTAATTGGTTTTATGGTATAAAATCTTTTCTCCTCCTCAGTCTGGGACCCCTCTGTCCATATCATTATCTACCCAGGTCCCTGAGACTTTGTTGGGTTCAACCCTGTTTGATATAACGTACCTACTGGAGTTGGCTCACGATGTGCCATTGGCCGGACCTCTGGTGTAGACCAAGACCTTCGACCCACTTTTATTGGTCCCAGATGCACAGGAGCTCAGATGCTCACTGCAGAACATGTGACACTTTCCAAGCAAGTTGTTGAGGTTCAAGGGGGCCAGGCTCCTTCTGTCTAGTTCCCCGTTAGCGGTTTTTCTGAAAAGTGCCAAGTGCATATGCGAATTTATGGACGCTCCCTAGAGCTCGCTTTAAAAGGGGGCTGCCAACAGGAAACAGGTGCTTGGTTTCTTTATTGGTCCCTTGCCGTGTGTTTCCTGTTCCTGTGGTTCTACCTTGTTTCCCTTCCTTCGAGCTCCTTTCCAGCGTTCTTTTCTAGTGCTGGGTTTTGATCCCCTTTTTTCCCCTGCTCCCTTGTTTTTCTATTCCCTTGGGCATTTCAGAACCCTTTATTGGGGACCTGTTTTTGATCTTCAGCGACGTTCTGGGATTCGCGGCTGCGTTTCCTTTGAGTTCTAACGTCCCGTTATTATCCCTTTTTTGTATCCAACCCATCTTGTTATACGCTGTGTTGGGTGGTTTCACGAAGGAGCAGAATAACGGCCGTTTTTGTGCTACCTTCGTGTTCTTTTTTAGATTCCAGGTTTTTTTTGGGTGTCTTTCGTATTCCCTTTGATACCATTTTCCCCTGTCCTTTTTTGTCCTAAGAATTGTGAATTCCACCCCCTTAGTCATTCTCGGTGTTTCCCGAGGGGGCGTGGTTGGTCTGGGGTTACGCAAGAAACAAACAATACGATTGCAGTGGAAGAATTCCTGTTTCGTATCAAGCCACTCCCGTTTGTTATTTGGGGTAAGCAGGGAGGTCGGTGGTTCGTGTGTGTACTTGACACTGGTAATAGTAGTAGGGGTGTGTTTAATCTTGTCTCCTTCTTTCATTTTAGTGGTCTCGTCAGTGTCAAGCTGTCAGCTGCCAGAAAGCCAGAGGAGACAAGTTGTGTTACCCAAGACCTTGGGTTCCCTTGTTTTGTTACCCACCTTCTCCTGGTGTCGTGTTCTCCACCATCCGTTTTGATTGCGGGTGTTGGGGGTCACGGTGAGGGTAGAGGATTGGGACGTTCTTCACTCCTGCGGTGTTGGGCCGGTCGGCAATGGAACACAAGTGGGAAGAGTGGGGGGAATATCAAGCCCCACTCCAGCCCTTCCCGGTTGTCAGTACCCTATTTGAGCGAGTGGGCATTGACATTGTGGGGCTTATGGACCCCAAGACAGCCATGAGCAACAGGTTCATCCTGGTCTTGGTGGACCATGCTACCCGGTACCCTGAAGCCATCCCACTCAGGACAGTGATGACCCCTGTGGTGGGATGTGAACTGATGGGGATTTTCTCCCGTGTGGGGTTCCCCAGAGAGGTGGTGTCCGATAGGGGTACTAACTTCACTTCCAAATATATGACGTCCCTGTGGGAGGAGTGTGGGGTAACTTATAAGTTTACAACCTCTTACTACCCCCAAGGTAATGGGCTAGTTGAGAGATTCAAACGGACCCTCAAAGGCATGATTATGGGCCTGGAAGAGTCCATGAGACGTATGTGGGACATCCTCTTGCCATGCCTGCTGTTTGCTTAATGTGAGGTGCCACAGAAGTCCTTAGGGTTCAGTCCCTTTGAACTACTCTATGGTCACCCGGTGAGAAGACCTCTGAGTCTGGTCAAGGAAGGCTGGGAGAAATCTCCCAGGAAACCTCCCCAGGATGTATTTAGCTACATGCTGGCCTTTAGGAACCAGACTCGGCGTTTCAGAAAACTTGCTGAGGCAAATCTGGAAGCCAGCCAGGAAGAGATGAAATGCTGGCACGATCAGAATGCCAGTCTGATCAAATTTCAGCCTGGTCAAAAGGTTTGGGTCATTGCCCCAGTGGAGCCCTCTGCGCTACAGGATAACTGTACGGGCCCCTTTGAGGTGGTGAAGTGCAAGAGTCCTGTTACCTACAGGGTGGACTTGAGATCTCCCAGGAACCCATTGCGGGTCCTGCATGTCAACCACCTAAAGCCCCCCTTTGAGCGGTCTGACGTTGGCATGCTTCTGGCCACAGATGCTGGGATGGAAGAGGAGAGTGAGCCTCTTCCTGACCTCCTGTGTGCGGAAGAACAAGATGGGCAGGCGGACGCATCCAAAACACCTCTGCCCAATTGATCCTCAATGTCCCTCGCCGCAGCCACATCAACCCCACCTGAGAGACCTACACTGGCTCCCTGTCGACAAGAGGATCACCTTCAAGATACTCACCCACGTACACAAAGCACTCCACAACACCGGACCAGCCTACCTCAACAGCAGACTCAGCTTCTACACCCCCATCCACCAGCTCCGCTCCGCTCCACCAGCCTCGCCCTCGCCGCTGTCCCCCACATGCAAGAACGATCTCCGGTGGCAGATCCTTCTCCTTCCTCGCTGCCAAAACTTGGAACACCCTCCTTACCCACCTACGACAAACCAAAGACCTGCTCACCTTCAGAAGACTCTTCAAGACCTGGCTCTTCGAGCAGTAGTGGCACCCTCCCTCCCTCAGCGCCTTGAGACCCTCACGGGTAAGTAGCGTGCTTTATAAGTGCAATGATTGATTGATTGATTGATGGGTCAGTGGAGGGTGTGGTCCTCTCCACCACACTGACTCCTGAACAGCAGAGTGATTGTCACCAACTGTTGGGGCAATTCAGTGATCTGTTCTCCCTGGTGCCTAGTGTCACTGATTGGTGCGTCCATGACGTAGACACTGGGGACAGTCCTCCTGTGAAGCACAAGGCTTACCGAGTGACTGGCCGGGTCAGAGCATACATTAAGGAGGAGGTCTCCAAAATGTTTTGTCCTGGGGTGATTGAGTCCTCTAGCAGCCCTTGGTCCAGCCCAGTGGTCCTGGTACCAAAAGCTGCAGAGCCTGGTGCCACCCTAGAACTTCGGTTCTACGTGGACTACCGAGGTCTCAATTCAGTCACGCAGACTGACGCGCAACCCATCCCCAGAGCTGATGAGCTCATAGATCGGCTAGAGGCTGCACGGTACCTCAGCACGTTTGACTTGTCGTCTGGGTATTGGGAGATTGCCTTGACTGATGGGGCAAAGGAGCGGTCTGCATTCTCCACACCAGATGGGCACTACCAGTTCCGGATGATGCCCTTTGGGATGAAGAATGCCCCTGCCACATTTCAGCGGTTGGTCAACAGGGTTTTGGTTGGGATGGAAGATTTTAGTGCCACCTACCTGGATGATATTGGAGTATTTAGTTCCTCATGGGAGGACAACCTGCGCCACCTCTGGGAAGTGTTGATGGCACTGCGAAAGGCAGGCCTCACAATCAAGGCAAGTAAGTGCCAGATTGGGCAGGGTTCTGTGGTGTACTTGGGACACCAGGTGTGGAGCGCCCAGGTGGCGCCCCTACAGCCCAAGATTGAAACCATCCTGGCTTGGGAGCCTTCAAAGACCCAGACACAGGTGAGAGCCTTTATAGGACTCACAGAAAAGCACAAACCTGAATGTAGAGTCCGTAGGTTTAACACAAAGAGGCACAAACCTGAATGTAGACTCGGGGGTTTAACACAGAGAGGCACACACCTGACTGTAGGGTGTGTAGGTTTAACACAAAGAGGCACAACCCTGAATGTAGAGTCTGGGGTTTAACACAGAGAGACACAAACCTGACTGTAGGGTGTGTAAGTTTAACACAAATAGGTACACACCTCAATAAAGAGCACATAAACTCATAAATCATAATTTATTATTTAAACATCTTTAAAACATATTATATCATGATGTCATAACAAAAAAACAGCTACCTTTCCAATCACATGTTGATTGTATCTCTGTCTTGGACACTGTACCGCTCCCCACTGCCTCTGGCCAGGAGTGTGTTACACAAATACTACATAGATGGAACATTTACATTTATCTCATGGAGCCACGTTACCTAAATATAAAACATTTATGGGTAACATACAACCGCACATACCTGAGAATAGAGAATTTTATCATCCCGGCCTCATGATTTCCTGAACTTTTGGTCTGAAGCGTACCTCTGACATGCTGAGAGTCTTGTCTCCTCTGCAATGCTTTAAGCAGAATGAAAGCGCTTTGAAATCGGCCATCCCATAATTGGACCATTCTATTTTAATGTTCTGAATATTGTTCATGGCCCTGGAAATAATATCCCCATCTTGAGTCTCATGCAAGCAGTGGAAAACATCCAGTAACAGTCTTTCCTCGTTTGGCTTCCGAAGCCACGCTATGAGGTCAGCTCTGGTGTTGTGAGATATTTTACACCCTAGGATATTCTCCACGTGACGCAAAAGGTCTTTGTTGATCAGGCCACATAAGAATCGCACTGTTAGCATAAAATGGACCTTTATTTGCTCACTATATTGCTTCAATAAATTCTTTAAATCTCTCTCAGGGTTTGGTAATCCCACATCCAGGTCAAGGATGTAGAACAGGGCTGCAAAAAACTCCTGAAAGCTGAGGTGGATGAAGCTGTAGGCTGAGTAGACGTCAATGTCTTGCTGGAAGATGGTCTTATTGAGAAACAGCGACTGGATATCAGACACTTCGAGGCCAAACTGCCTAAGGTCCTCCTCATTGAAGAGGATTTTCTGCTCAAAGATGCCATTGAGTGCCAGGGAGCAGAGCTTCTTCAGGCTCCTTTGCCTGGTCTGTGCGGAAGCATCACTGTGGTCCCTCAACAAAGTGGACAAGAAGAACAAGTAGACAGATGATGTGGTCTTTGAAGAATTCGTAATGTCCTGACCTCTCTCCATCTGCTGCTTCATGACCGTGCACACGACCCAGCAGACGATGGGGAGGAAGCACATGGTGTACAGGATGCCATTGTCTTCCACCACGGCAAGGGCTCGTGATGCCTGTTCATCATTGGCAAAGAAACCCTTGAAGTACAACTTCCTGTCCTCTTCTGTAAATCCCATTATCTCAGCACAAAGATCATCTTTTATGCACTTCATGAGCCGTTCCAGAGCCGCCGGGCGTGTGGTGATGATCAAGGAGCACGGCGACAGGATACTTCTTCTCAACAGGTTACTCAGGGTGACTTCCACAGGATTCCTCTGATGTGGATCACTGCAGCGCTGGTCCTCCTTCAAGTCGAGAGCGAACTTCAGCTCATCAAAGCCATCAAGGATGAACAGTATCTTGCTGGGATCCACCAACAATGCGCTCGCTGGTATCGTCCTGTCGGGGCAGCCGGCTGCAATCAGATCAATGACACTTTTGTTGCTTGTGACTTGGTTGATTTCTCTGCAGCTGAGGTAGAACACGTAATCAAACAGTCCCTGGTAGCGCTCTCCTCGAGCCCAGTCTAGCATGATTTTTCGGGCTGTCATGGTTTTCCCAATGCCCGCTGGCCCCTGCAGCACTATGGTCCTGGGTCTATGCCCATCCTCCATGAAATCGAAGAGAGCATCTAAACCAATATAATGCTTGGAGTAGGCCAGTCTGTCCATCACCTCAGCGTGCTTCTTTCCATAGGACATGATCTCGTGCTGACGCTCCTCCTCGTAGTGAGGCTTCTGGACAATCAGCAGCTTCGTGTACCTTTTCTGTAGTGGGACCGCCTCGCCCACGCGGGCGTTCCTGTCTTTTATCCTTCTGTACTGCTGTATAATATACTCCATGTATCTCCTCCTGAAATCTGAGAATCAGAACTTGGTAAATATCTCATGGACACAAATTTAAAATCATCACCAAAGCAACTTGCAGAAGGATATTTCACTTGCTTTGTGTTTAGAAATTAGTAAAGTTCAAACTGCTGTCCTATAGTAATTCCTGGTGCTAGAAAAGATAGAACTAACAGAGAATAACAGGCAGAATCATCTTATGTTAGAGTTTAACAACAATGAGCATTTTAGGTGTGCCCAGAAATAGATCTGTTAAACCCACAATGGTGGCTGGGCCCAATGGGAGAGAGGGTAGGCAGGGCCACACTAACGTGAATCCAAAAAATTGCCTATGCCTCCAATTAAATTAATTCGAACACTGAATGATTGAGGATAAACCATACATTTATTAGTTTATCCCGACAAAACTTTTTGTCACTGAATCAATACTTGAGTTAAACAATTTTCATTATAAAAAAACAGACAAAGAATTACCATCAACTTCATTTCTAGCCATACGTATTTAAAAAAACGGTATGTGCATATTTACAGTGAAAGAGTTTAAATCAAGAACATTGCATTTAATCATACGTACATGGACACAATAAATCAGAAGTGAAATGAAAAAAACAGATAAACAATTCACAGTTGAAGATCATAAATGCAACGAAGTGAGAGAGCGGGAGTGAATATTT
Source organism: Lissotriton vulgaris (assembly GCF_964263255.1). Classification (NCBI taxonomy): domain Eukaryota; kingdom Metazoa; phylum Chordata; class Amphibia; order Caudata; family Salamandridae; genus Lissotriton; species Lissotriton vulgaris. The sequence goes on along the minus strand of NW_028251487.1, from coordinate 628,828 downwards.
TTCAAAGGATCAACTCCTAGCTCATGAACTAAATTCGTTTATATCTAATGATCAAAAAAAGCCCATTTTATACATGACTGACAAAAGCCATTAGTGTCAAGTCAAATGCCGACGCGTTTCAAATCCTGTTGCGTTATTTGCAGGATTCTCATCAGGGCGGTGATTCTAGTCCATGGGAACTGTTTGCAAAAAAAATGAATGAAAAGTTTGATTACCAAACTTCATACTCTCGCCGTTTTTATTTAATAAATTTTGAACCCGCATGAACATGCGGCATACCTTGTCAATGTTAGCCCCAAGTGGCTTCTGTTTGGCAATATCGTCTATGGCAGGCGGGTCTGGGCTGCAACAAAGCGAGACTGGTGTCACCAATTGATAGTGCCGGGATTAATGCTGACAGGTAGCGAAGCGGTAAAATTTAAATTTACCTTTAAGTCTTCAAAACCTGGGGGCAGAAGTGCCGGTGGTCGGAATTAATTTTCAATGTTGGCATGAATTTTCGCTGGGGGGACAAAATCAGAAAAAGGCGATATTTGGAATGAATCCAACCATAAAAATGAAAGGACATGCACGGAAGCGTGCACACCTAACTGGGAACACTTACTTTTCAATTGTTCAACACGGGCGGGATGTCCTGACCGGTGTTGGTAAAGGAACGCTGTCCGTTCTGTGAAATAAAGGGGAAAGGAGGCTAAACCAAAGTGTGCTTGGTAGCGCTTTTATTAACAGTTAAAGGCTATCGCTCCGTGAGCAGTGAAGGGAGGGTCGGGTTCTTACCGTGAATCGCCGCGGAGGGCTCCACTAATGCATCCTACTTTCAACCGGCACACACAGAGTTTAGTTGTCCAAGGCACTGCCGGTGCTTGCAACAATAAAAGCATGTGATCCGCTGTCATCCAATCAGGTGAGTGACAGGTGCTAGTGCATTGTGGGAATTGAAGTCCACTACTGAATTCAAGCCCGATTAATCTCACTGAGAGTGTTAAGACCCTTATTCACACTATCGAATCGGAGTATAAGATATGCCTCCTTACGAAGTAGCATAGTTTCAACGTCTGGGTAACGTTTGGAATCCAGCCACACAAGTGGTGTCCATTTGAAATCATTTTCAGTGTGGTGATTATTTACAAAGTGTTCCACCATTGGTGCAGTCATCACTTTTTTCTTTATCCGAGACCGATGTTGCGTTATTCTGGCATTAATGGCTTGGCTTGTTTTGCCAATATACACCTTGTCGCAAGGACAGACCACTGCATAGACGATATTTCTTGTCTTGCAATTTGTAAATGCATCGTGTGTCCACTTGATGCCATGGTTGGTGAAGGTGTCTCCCTCAATTGTTGAAGAACATGATACACAGTTACCACATTTGTGATGCCCACTGATCGGTTTCAGGTTCCACTGAGCTATGAGGTCACTCTTGGGCGGCGGGATATGAGTATCCGCTTTAATGAGATGTTGTCCAATGCTTGTATTCTTCCGCATTGCAAAGATGGGTTTAGGCAGGGGGTACTCTATTGTTTCCAACAGATGCCAATTATTTCTTATGATGTTTTTGAATTGGTTCGTGTGTTGACCGAAGGTCGTCACACAAACCAATTTGTCTAATTGCTTTTTTTCTTTTACCTGCAGGAGTGTATCCCTCGGGGTAAATTTGGCCCTATTTTTGGCATGTTTTAACAATTTTTTAGGGTATCCTCTCTCAGCCATCTCATTGCAAAATCTTGTTGCGTGTGATTCAAAGTCTTGTATACTTGTGCAATTGCGTCTAATTCTGAGCAGTTGCCCATAAGGTAAGTTGTCCTTAAGGCTTTGTGGGTGTGAGCTGGTGTAGTGCAGGATTGTATTCCTATCAGTTTGCTTCTTATGCAAAGAGGCCGTCAGTCTAGAAGCACTGGTACCTACTAAGACGTCAAGGAAAGTCATCTCTTTAGAACTTGAGTTCATCGTGAATTTAATGTCAAGGTGTCTTGAATTAAGCCATGCATGGAATTGTTCAAGTTCAGTCTGGCTCCCCTGCCACAGGAGCCAGACGTCATCTATGTATCTCAACCATTGGATCATGTGGTGTGAGTAGGGATTGTCCTTGTAGATGAATCTTTCTTCATATTGAGACATGTAGAGCACCGCCAGCTCCGGCGCATAAGGACAGCCCATGGCTGTCCCCTTGATTTGTATAAAATAATCACTCTCAAATCTGAAGTAATTACTCCGAAGAGTTATTTCCGCCAATGCCACAATGAATGCGGAGGGTACCCGGTGGGGTCTCTCGCGTTTTTCTAGATATAGTTCAATGACCTCCAGAGCCTCGTCTTGAGGTATTTGCGTATAAAGCGAAGCGACATCCAATGTCACCATCAGCTCCGTTAATTAATTGAATGAGTGTCCCTCGATTCGGTTGATAAAGTCAGTCGTGTCTCTCAGATGCGATTTGACTTGTTCTATGCACGGTTTTAGAAAGAAATCGATATATTTGGATATCGGTTCCAGCACTGAATCGCACCCGGACACAATGGGTCTCCCCGGGGGTATCCTGTCATTCTTATGGATCTTGGGTAAGAAATAAAGAATTGGCGTTCTTGGTGACTTTTTGTTTAAGTATTCATGCTCTTTTGGTCCTAAGTAGCCTTCATCCAAGGCTCTTTGTGTGATTTTTGCTATTTTGTCCTGAATAGCAAGGACTGGATCCTCCTTAGATGGTCTGTACCAATCCCTATTGTTTACATGCAGTTATCCTTCGGTGAGATACATGGGGCGGGGCCATAAGACCACTGCACCCCACTTGTCCGCCTGTTTTATAATGATTGATGTATCAGATTTTAATTCAGTGATTGCCTTTTGAGTATCTTTGCCGATGTTATTCTTGACAAAGCTGCTTTTTTTCTCAAGTTTAGTAAGGGAGGACAGGACTGCTTGTTCAAAAGCAATGATTTGTTTGGGGATATTTATCATTGGAGTAAACCTTGATTTAACCCTCAATCCAGTGATTTCCTGTGATGACGTCATTTCGGCACCAGCGAAATAGGCTTTTAGCCTAACTTTGCGACAGAAGTCAAGTGCCTCTAGTTTTAGTTTAGTGAAATCTGTTCTTTTAGTTGGGACGAATTTGAGACCCAAGTCAAGAAGCATTTCCTCATTCCTATTTAAGACTTTGTCAGAGAGATTAACAATGGTGGATGAGTCTAGTTGTTGTAATTTTTGTTGTGAGTGCGCATTTGCCATGGTTGCTTGAAGCGCGGTCGTGTTTGGCCGCCCCTGGCTAAAAAAGGAGCTGATCCCCTACCGGCGCCTCGTGTTTTGGAATTTGACTGTCTGGAGTCGGAGGAAGAGTCGGAAGAGGTGGTATCCGAGAATGTAATAAATTTATTTCTGGATCTTCCTTGAAATGTATTTAAAACCCCTCTTGATTCACCAGAGGTGTAAAAGTCTTCCCTGAGAAAGGGATATACTTGTTCAAGTCGGAAATAGATCTGAGCACCATTTTCACTGATCTCTAGGTGAGTTGAAATACCAGTATTTGTAAAGCGCACAGCTACCTCCGGAGAGGTGTCCCGGCGCTGGGGGCCATCAGGAATATTAAGCAAGCTATTGCCCAGAGTCACATGGTGCTTGTCGTGTTGGGCCTCAGGCCAGCATTACGGTAATGAGTGACACGGACACCAGGAGATGTATGGCAGGAACTGGCCTCGAGCACGTGCACCCAGGCCCTTTTATTAGCGGGGGCTCGTCACTCGTGACACCCGTGATGGATGGGTGTGGGGGTGCAGTGTGCCCAGCCCTCGAGGGAGTGGCTGGCATGATAACTTCCTGCGGGACACTAGAACGTGTCCCACGCAGGATACTACATTCCTCCCCAACTTTATTGAGGAATGTTAGAAATGGCGATTTCCAGTTAGCTAAGGCTTGCGCCAAAGCCAGGCAGAAACCACCATTCTACGTCAGGGCAAGGGAGTTACACGCCAAAGATAACCCCTGCTCACCCTCTAGGCAATGTGACGCGAGCAGTAAAGCTTATCCCAGAGGCAATGTAAGTTAAGTATTTGCGCGCGCACCCAGAAACAACACAGAAGGCCCACCACAAAGGAAACTCCACACACGGTTATATATAAAAATAGCCTTTGTATTATACCAAACACATTAGATAATCAACACACACTTTACAATGTGCCAACAGGCACGGGCAGAATTTACAGGGGATATATGTACAGGACAGGGCCACCTGGACCACTATCAGGAATAAGCCCTTGGTAGTACTAGCACTTTGTAGAACATAGAATACTTGTAGGAATAGCGCTTAGAACATAGAACAATAATAACTGTAGCACCAAATAACACTTGGGGTACACAACCAGTAACTACTGGTAAAAGGTAAGTACCACCTACGCAATCCTAACCGCCTTAGGAAAATATCATGCAGGGAATCATGAACTCACTAGCATAACTATACTAGGAAAAACAACCTTCTAGCATAAACATACATTCAGAGGAATAGGCACAAAGCATTACACATGATGCAGAAATCACATTAGGCAGGTAATCACAATTGCGCAAACATCACATAGGGCATAAACATGTACCCCATGCAAGGGCACAACACTTAAACTGTCCCCAGGCCGACTGGCCTCTCAGGGGATGAAATGCCCTGTGTCCAGCAAAGTCAGGGCAGGCTGCGCAGGCAGCAACAAAAGATTCACAAGGGTCTAAATGTAGCAGCTGCCCACTAAGTGCTGGGCAGCTGGGGATAGGAATGTGGCCTGGGCTCTCAGTAGCCCCGTGAATAAATTGTGCCACGTTGGAGCCCTCTGGCTCGAGAAACAAGATGCCCCTTGGAGCCTCATGGGCTCGAAATAACTGTGTGCCCGGAAGCCTCGTAGGCTCTGAAGAAACAAGTGGCCTCGTGGGCTCGACAGAAATGCCCCCGTCGTTGGAGTCCCCCCTCTGGGGACTCGGAACCAATGGAAATGCCCAGGAGCCTCTCAGGCTCGAACAACAATGCTGCCTACTGGGGGGGGGGGAGCGACCCGCTGCCAACCGGGGCCGCTCTACCCTCCTAGATGCCCCCAAATTAAAGCTAGCTCCACGGGGGGGCGGGGACCGGCAATGTGCCCCGACGCCCCCCTCTTTACAACGGGCCCCACTCACCGGGACTCCTGTATGCTGCCGGTCTTCCTTCTGGTGCGGCCCAGCGCGGGATAGGCTCCCGCCTGGGTCTTCTCTCTGGTACCGCTCTACAGGCACCACGCGGGGCTCTCCCTTCCCTCAGGGGAGCCCTGCTCGAGCCGGCGCTGGCTTCCGGTTTCACTTCTCTCGTGCCAGGACATCCTGCGAGGCGGGGTAGGCTCCCGTCCTCGCTTTCACCTCCTACATCCCCTTCGTTGCCAAGCAATCCCATCGCGGCAGCCTCGTGACGTCGGCAACAGGGAGGGGGACGCCCTTCCCACAGCTCCCGGGCCGCTGGCGGTGATTTTGAGGGGTAGGCTCCCTCATTAAAGATTATAGAAAGCGGGGTAGGCACCCGCTATTAATGCAAGGGGGCCAGAAGCTGCAAAAACGCAGCATAGCACTCGCTAGCCACACCATACAGGGTGAGCACCTGCCAATGATTAAAATGTATGGCAAATGAGCGGGTGGGCACCCTTGCCGCAAATCAGCCAAAAGGGGGATCCCCACGCCGGAGAATCCATCGGTATAGGGATCGCCACGCCAGCTGCACCACTAGCTTTTTTGGGGGGAAAGGCCAGCACTCCCCAGGTGCTGGCAGACCACAAAAAAACCAAAGGTGCAGGGACAAGATCCAAGAAGTAAGGCAGGAGGGTGGGGTTAGAAGTTGGCCTGGTGTATGATGTTCACTATTCTAGTGAGCACCCTGTACCAGTCCAAACAACCCTTATGGTGATGGTTGTAAAGTCAACCTTATAGATAGGCTGTGGGGTTTTAGGTTTAAACCTATAATAACTGATAAAACCACACTGAAAGAGAAATAGCCCTCTCCAGTGAAAACATATAAACACTGAAAAAACACCTGCAGAACCACAAACTCAATGCCATTCAAAGAAAGGAAAAAGAGAGTGAAAGAGTCATTTTTTTTCGTCCTGAAGGGGCCAATACAATGTAACTTTGTTATACAAGCTAGCAGAAAGAAAGACTGTGTGAACATTATTCTGCTTGAGTTTTTGATGTTTAGGGATGCCACTAAAATATTGTTTCTTGTTCCTTTTGCTTCTTTTTATGGTCTTTGGTCTAAAGATAAAGGGTTTAGAAGCATGTTTTACGTCTCGTTTAATTATTTTATAAACTGTTGAGCATCTGGAAATATCACAATCATATTTCATATTTTGGCTGCGTTTGATTCTTTCACTGATAGTTAAAATGGCTGGTTTCATAAGAATCTTTCCTAATATATGTAATATATTATTCATGTGGCAACCATTTACACATTTTTTGCTAAGTGATGATGCCAAAGGCAAGAAATGGGAGGATCTTTGATTGCATATTGATAGTGATGTAAAAATAGTATACTCTACTGCATTATTAGATTTTAACAGGCATACATTGCTGTAGTGGACATGATAAAAAGCTAGAGTCTGAAAAAACCCTTGTCTGCCAAGTGTTCAGCATAATTGGTGTAGATGTGAAACATCTCCTAGAGGGTAGGCTGGACGACACCTTTAGTGACTTTGGCACTGCAACATGTTCCATGTTAGAGTGCTTGACACTTGGTAAGTAAAGCAATGTTGAAGAGCAATTCAAGAATGTTTATTTTACAATGTATGAGAAATGGCTTGCAATGATGCATAGAAATGTCCCTTCACACAAATGGCATTTGAAGTCAATGAAATCTCACTATGGTACTCTGTACAAGTTCTAAATCCCTTCAGTAAAGGGGAGTTTCCTCCGTAGTTTCAAAAGTGCTGCTTCATTTTTGACCGCTTCAATAACTCTGATGGTATAAGCGCCAGCTCAATGCAAATGTTACAGAACCTGCCATGAGAATCGCAATGTTCAAGTGCACCAGTATTGGCATGGAAAGCTATGTCAGTGGGCAGAGTTAACAAATTGTGTACTGTCTGTTTTGGGGTTGCCCATCTCAATTGCCTATGCTGAGAGAGTTTTTTCACAGAAGTTTACATGGGAAGGATAGAGCGAGCACACATGACCAAAGACTCACTGAAGAAGTATTGCATGGTGTACTACAATAAGTTTAATTTGCAAAAATCTATTTGGACCTCATAAACACTATACGTACTCGGTCTATATACCATGTTCTATCAGTGCACAAAGCAAGCAATAATAAAAGCAAAATGTTCCATAAACACCGGTAAAACACTTTTTTTGTTGTTTTTAGTGGCGCACAAATGTGTAACCACTGATAACAACTGTTTTTTAAGGTACTGAAATCACTGAAAAACCCCCACCAGAATTGACCAAAATAGAAACTGAAAACAGGAAAGCCTACTTATAGACCAGCTATCCTAGTGGTAGCATTGAAAAAGCAGTCTTAGGCTAAAACTTCGGAGAGCATGTGAAGCCAATTGATTTACCAACAAAAACCCTTGAATACCAGATGAAAGGACATCACTCAAGGTATATATAAAATATATATGTATTTATTTCTAACACAACCCCTCTGCACTCTTTATGAGGTCAGAGTTCGAGATACAGCACAAGTTACTTAATAGTCATACGTTTAGTTGCACAAATACAATTCTGCCCTAGGGGCCTCACAAACCATATACTAAATAAGTGGTATAAGAACCACTTCACGAAAGGTGAGTAGGCCTAGGGCCTAGGAAATCGGTGGGGCTACGAGAAGTAACCAAGGGTTAGACTATAGAAGTCCCACAGGATGCGTGTGCAGAGTCTATAGGTACACGCGGGTTCCCATTGACTTTCAATGGGAACGTAAAGTTTCTACGTTTGAGTTTTTAGGATACTTCCGGGAGGATCAAGGGAAAACCCAATTAAACTAGGACACTTGGATAGTTAATACCCACAGGAGCACCGGAGTGCACGAGTTACCTCACCCAGGGAAGCCGGGTGCAAAGGTCGGCTTTGGTGTTGGGTTTCGTCGTTGAATCCTATGGAGATCTGCAAGAAGATGCTGCAGGCGACCAGGAGGAAGATGTCCGGGTGGATACAAGGGTGGATTGAGGAAGAGATGAACCTGAAAGCAGAGGGGACAGAGTCTGGGTCACTAGCCAGTGACCAGGTAGGTACCAGGAAGGAACCAGGCGATGTCGTGAAGCAATCAGGTGAAGAAGTGAAGCTTGTCTCTGCAGCCACGTGGACCAGGAGGCGTCGACGACAACCAGGTGCTGGAGACGGACTGTCCCACAAAGGATATCGCTGTTGGCGGAGTTGACTTCCGGATTGGAGTCAACAAGCCTTGGCAAAGGCAACTCATGTGGAAAGGGAAGATCGGCTTCTTGGTCAGACCAGCAAGGTCTGTGGGGCTTCCCTGTTACAGGAAAGCAGGAGAAAGCCCAGAACAACCAGGCAAGCTGTGATGTTTCAAGTTGATGTCTTCTGGAGGGCCACTAGCCAATGGGCTAGTAACCGCAAAGATGCATTGCGGAGAAATGCAGGCACAGGCCCCACGCGGCACTCTTGGAGTGTGGAGGGCTAGGCTTTGGTGCACTTACTGCTCAGGGCTGGGGGTTCTCAATCCCCAATGCACAACTTTGAGGGAGCCTCAGAAGCTGCACAGGTAACAAGTTGGAGGTAGTCCAGGGAATCTGGTCCCACGTCTCTCGTGTCAGCCACGGATCTCAGCTTTGCTGGAGGTGTGGGTCGAAGACAGAGAAGTCTGGAAGTCCAGTCCTGCAATGCTGGGTTGTCGGGTTCAGGAGGGAGTGTCGACAAAGCAAACTGGCAATCGTTGATGGTGCCTGTTTGCGCAGGGTGGTCACTCCTTTGCCACAAGGGAGATTTCTTCAGTCCTCTAGTCTTGTAGAATGGCGAAGGGTCCAGAGTTACATTTCAGAGTTTCAGTCATGATAATCTAAAGTCTCTAGACTCAGATCCTAGTTTTATACAGATTAAAGGGTCTGGATTACCTGCTAGGTCCCTCCTATGGGTGGGACCTGCGAAGGGGGTGGTTACACCCCTTTCCCTTTGTCCAGTTTCGCGCCAGAGCTGGGGCTGGAGTGCCCCAGCAACCCGTTTGAACTGGGCTATGCATGGAGCACCTTGTGTGCCCCAGGCAGTGTCTCATTTAATTGAACCCACCCTGCCCCAATACACTAAAGCCTGTCTGGAGAGGTGCCAGCACCTCCCAAGGCAGGAAACCTATTGTCCAGGCCTCCCCTGCCAGAGTTTCATCCAGCAGCAGGAGGTCAGATTCGTGTCTGTGGCTGCAGCATCGATTTTGTGATGCTGAGGCTCTGGTTAAATTTAACCGCGTAAAGATACAGCTATGCTACAGCTACATGTCTTCTCCCTCTAGCAGGGTGGAATGCTACCCCCGTCGCCAGAATTGGCGAGGGGGTAGTATTCCAAAGTGTATGACACCTTACACGACATGTTTCGATAAAGCCAAACCAAAGTTATCATTAACCGCGAGGATAATAATGCACTTAAGAGTGTATGGTATGGCTATATCATAGAACACGTTTAAACAAAATAGAATCCACTCAGAAAGTGGTGGTGAACCCTAAAGTGATGGGGAGCACAGAGTGTTGTTTAAATGCCCCTCACACACCAACAGGCCCCTTGGTGTCATGCTTCATCATCGGGGCCTTCGCACCCCTCTACAGGATGTGGCGTGCTACGACTCACGGATACGTAGGAGCACTTGATAGTGAACTATGTGTAGGTGTGTGTCTAGGGAAGGAGTGTGAGTAGTGAGGTTAGGTGAAAAAGTGAAGGTTAATTAAAAAATACCTGGCTCGTTGGAAAAAATTATTTATTATGTCCTCGGCTGGTATTGTTAAAAAGTGCAAAGTGAGGTTGACAAATATACGTATTAGTGTATATCAACCTTTAAAAGTGTCGACATGTTTCGGAGTCCAGCGGCTCCTTCTTCAGGACGAGGATATGCACGTTATCCTCACCTTACTCACATGGATGTAGAATGTCAAAGTGTATTCTACCAAAAGCAAAAACTAGGTGAAATGTACCTATCAGTGTTTATTGTGGATAAGCTATGTTGCGCCCAATTGGCGTTAGAAGAACCTGTGGAGTAAAAAACATAATAAACATCACAGTCGGATGTCCAGGAACAAGGAAAAACAAAGGTTTCCAGTTATATGATGGTAAAAAGAACCCGAATTGAGGTTCAGGGACCCTGTGGAGAAAAACACTAAAAAAGACACACAATAGACATAGACATACATATATAGTAGAAAACACGCCAGGATATCTTTCCCAACAAAGACTGTGAAGGAGAGGAAGGAGTTTTTAAATTGGAGGCTAACTTATAGTTCAAGATTTTCTGACCTCATGAGCCTAAGCGTAGTATTGGGGGATTCCTTCCTCACTGCTCAGTAAAGCAACCTAAAGGATGTTAAGGGTGGGTTTTAGGTTGATATAGTTGTTATGAGAGAAATTTTGAGAGAAAATTAGCTAGCCCTCGATGCTGCGACCCAACTCACGGTTACTGCACGGTCTAATAGACTGCCTTCCCCTCAACGCTGCTCCGACGAAGTGTAGGATCAGGTTGGTATTTTGCCTCTTATATACTGCCCAGGGCTTCAATTAGAGAGTTAATTAGTTAATTTGAAGCGGAAACATGCCCAAATACGGGTGCTGTAAGCAGGAGAAATCCGGTATTGCGCGATGGGCAGGGGCGCGATACATGATTGAAATGCGCATGCGCTAAGAGTTATCGTTGCTGCACTCGCGCATGCGCGGCGCCCGTTATTTACTTAGCCTAGCAAAGTCAGATGGTGCGCACGCGTGTTAAAAAGACGCTATTACCCTGTGCATGTTTTACCCTTCATCTGATTTAGCCACAAGAGGGGCTTATGGTCGGTCTGAATCTTGAAGTGAGAACCAAACAAGTATGGCCTCAGCTTCTTCAGGGCCCAAACCACAGCAAAGGCCTCCCTCTCAATAGCTGACCAACGTTTCTCTCTAGGGGTCAGCCTTGTGCTAATAAAAGCAATGGGCTGGTCTTGACCATCTGTATTCAATTGTGAAAGAACAGCTTCCACTCCCAACTCAGAAGCATCTGTTTGGACAATGAATTCCTTGGAGTAATCTGGACTTTTTAGAATAGGTGCAGAGCACATTGCCTGCTTCAGGTCATCAAATGCCTTTTGACAGCTTACTGTCCACTGAACCTTTTTTGGCATTTTCTTTGAGGTTAAGTCATTAAGAGGGGTCACAATGGACCCATAGTTCTTAACAATCTTTCTGTAGTACCCAGACAGGCCCAAGAAAGCTCTGACCTGTGTCTGGGTGGTTGGAGGAGTCCAGTCCAATATGGTCTGGATCTTGCTCTCCAGTGGTTGAACCTGACCCCCACCTAGAAGGTGGTCCAAGTACACAACCTTACTCTGCCCTATCTGGCACTTAGTGGCCTTGATAGTGAGGCCTGCCTTCTGCAGGGCCTCCAAAACTTTCTTCAGGTGGATCAGGTGCTCCCAGGTGGAGCTGAAGACAGCAATATCATCTAGATAAGCTGCACAAAAGTCATCCAGGCCTGAAAGGACTTGGTTCACCAACCTTTGGAAAGTGGCAGGTGCATTCTTCAAACCAAAGGGCATCACCACAAATTGGTAATGTCCTCCTGGGGTCGAAAATGCAGTTTGGGCTTTTGCATCATCAGCTAATCTGATTTGCCAGTAGCCTGCTGTCAGGTCAAATGTGCTCAAGAACTTGGCAGAAGCCAATCTGTCTATGAGCTCATCTGCTCTGGGTATTGGATGGACCAAAGAACAACCAAGGGCCTTGGCTCTCATCAGTAAGGCAGAGTCCATATACTTCAAAAAACAAAACAAGCGCCAATACTGAGAACAAATGCACTGAACAACTTTGTCAAAGACTCAAAATATCAATTTGTAGTCCTGAGGTGGATTCAATCCTTCAAACTTATTTTTCATTTTCAAATTTTCATGGAGAACTAAATACAAAATATTCTTTTAAATTTGTGTGACAACAACACTAATTAAGAAAAACCAGACGTAGACACATAAATTACAGTGCAATAAAATTCCATTCAACAACCTCATACATACTCATAACCTGACTCAAAACCTGATTCAGCTCACACTCACATAAATTCAGACAAAGACAAACTTAAATACCCAACGTACAAAACCAACGCACAACTCACTAAACCTGCGTTTAAGAAAGTACAGATAGTTTTTTGACAGCGTGGGGCATTTAGGCAGAACTACTTATCATTTTCAATGTCATCCTGCCTCCCCAACTAAAATTCTGATTAAACACTGGAGATTTTAAACATGTAACTAAATTATAACGCAGGCAACAGAAAGGTCTTTGACAAAGTTGTTCAGTGCATTTGTTCTCAGTATTGGCGCTGGGTATTGGATGGGCATCTGTCCTAGTGACAGCATTGAGACCTCTGTAGTCCACACAAAACCTCATCTCTCTCTTACCATCTTGGGTGTGAGGCTTTGGCACAAGGACCACTGGACTAGCCCAGGGGCTTTCTGAGGGCTCAATCACTCCCAGTTCAACATCTTTTGGACCTCTGTCCTGATGCAGTCCCTGACATGGTCAGGTTGCCTGTAGATTTTACTCTTGACAGGCAGACTGTCACCGGTGTCCACCTCATGGGTGCACCAGTTTGTCTGACTTGGGGTCAGGGAAAACATATGCCTGTAGGCCTGTAGAACTTGTCTGCAGTCCTGTTGCTGCTGGCCAGTGAGGCTGCCTGCCAAGGCTACTCCATCAACTGAACCATTATCAGGGTTCTGAGTGAGCAGGTCTGGGAGAGGGTCACTCTCCTCCTCCTGTCCCTCATCTGAGCAAGCATTCTGTCTGTTGACATGAAGCACCCTGTGGGGGCTTCTGGGAGTCCCAAGATCAACCAAGTAGGTTACCTCTCCATTCTGTTCAACAATAGTGTGGGGCCCAGACCACTTGTCTTGGAGTGCTGCTGGGGCCACTGGCTCCAACACCCACACTTTCTGTCCTGGCTGGTATACAGTCAGCACAGCCTTATGGCCATGTCAGGCTTTTTGAAGTTCCTGGCTAGCCTCAAGGTTTTTAGAAGCCTTTTTCATGTACTCTGCTATCCTGGAGCGGAGACCAAGTACATAGTCCACTATGTCCTGTTTAGGCTTTTTGAGAGGTAACTCCCATCCTTCCTTCTTAAGACACAGGGGTCCTCTTACAGGATACCCAAACAAAAGTTCAAAACGGCTGTAGCCAACCCCCTTTTGTGGGACCTCTCTGTAGGCGAACAAAAGGCAGGGCAGAAGGATGTCCCATATTCGCCTAAGCTTTTCAGTTAAACCCTTAATCATGCCCTTTAAGGTCTTGTTGAATCTCTCCACAAGACCATTGCACTGTGGGTGATAGGGTGTGGTGAACTTGTAGTTCACACCACACTCCTTCCACATTGCAGATAGGTACCCAGACATGAAGTTTGCACCTCTGTCTGAGACAACCTCCTTTGGAAAACCCACTCTTGAGAAGACAACTCCCAGGAGGGCTCTTGCCACAACAGGTGCTGTTTTGGTCCTTAGGGGAATAGCTTCTGGGTATCTGGTGGGTATCTGGTGGGTATCTACCACCAGACTAAACCTGTGCTCAAATGCTGTTAAGGATCCATTGGTCCAACCATGTCTATCCAAACTCTCTCAAAGGGAACCCCCACCACAGATAATGGTATCAGGGGGGCCTTTGTGGTGCCACCTGATTTGCCACTGGCTTGGCAGGTGACACAGGACTGACAAAACTCCTTGGTATCTTCTGACCTATGGGGCTAGTGAAAGTGAGGGACAGGCCTGTCCCAAGTCTCGTTCTGGCTCAGGTGTCCTGCTAAGGGAATATCATGGGCTAAGGTGAGAAGGAAGCCTCTGAATATCAGGGATATGACCAACCTCCTGGAAGTACCACACTTGGGGTCTCTAGCCTCTGAATAAAGAAGCCCTTCATCCAAATATACTTTGTGGGTACCTATAGCATTCCCAGCAGCCTCAGCAGCAGCTTGCTGTCTGAGGGGTTCAAGAGAGGAACAGTATAATTGTGCCTGCCTCAGGTCTGCCCTTGAAGACCCCCCTGTCCCAAGAAACTCAACCTGATCAGGTTCATGTTCTTCTAGGACAGTTCCTTCTTGGGTCTCACCCTCAGCTTCCTGGGAGGACTGATCCTCAACCTGAGGCAAGGGGGAAGACACTGCCGCCTTAACCCTTTTGCTCTTTCTCTTGGAAGGAAACTGGTCCCTAGTTTCAGGACCCAGTACCTGTTCAGTTTGGCACCTTTTGGCCTGAGACCTGGTCACAGCAAAGACATGTGCTGATATGACCAGCATCTCTGCATGAGTCCTATACTCCACTTCAGACCAGACTGAAGTCTCTAAATCATTGCCCAACAAACACTCTACAAGGAGATCTGAACTTACAACAACCTTCTTGCTGCCAGTTACCCCTCCCCAGGAGAAGTTAACAACTGCCATACTATGGGTGGTAGAGGCATTGCTAGCATTGGTCACTAGGTAATTCTCACGTAGTATGATTTGTCCAGGGTTCACAAAGTTAGGTGTCACCATGGTGACACTGAAGATTTCGAGGGTGGATCTGCACACCTAATTTAATTGGATTTTTTGCTAAGTTGTTGGTTGTAACTATTTTTTGCGTACGTACCTGTGTCAAGGGAAAGTGCCCCCCTCCCTTGTGGGAAATATGTCTAAAGAAAGTGAGTCTCTGGAGCATCAGTGACTACATGTCGCACAGCTTTTGGCTGGAAAGCCTATACCAATTTATCAAAATTCATAACATTGTAATACGAATAGAAACCATGCAATCTTTAGAAGAGATAATTGTAGTCTTCAATGTATAGATGCAAACTCAAGTGAAAACAGAACTTTTCAAATGCAAATTCAAATCATAAACATTTGATTTCAACGTTTACATTGACTTTTGGTAAACTATAAAGTGTAAGAAACAATGAATAAATGTAATTTATACAAATTAATAATCAAGTCAATAGACATTTCCCAATGCATTTCGGGTTCACACTGAACCCTTCATCAGGGGTATTTAGAGACAACAAGTAGATTATATATAGTATAGTAGAGTTCTTCTTTGTTCAGTCACGATCTCCAACACAAAAGAGTATCTAAATGAGCATGGAATTTATGTCTTATGCAAATAAATATCCAGAAATATCTTGAGCAAAGACACAACTCAAGCTTTGCACTAGAACGAAAGTATAGTGAAGGTATACGCCACCAGAATAGTGAAAATGCCACCAAAGATGTGAATGCCACCAAATGAAGAATGCAATATATGAAAAATGAAATAATAAACGAAAGAGAAAAGTCATGTTTATAAACCCCGTGTGCCACCACTATGGAACATATATAATGCAAGCCCTCTCATACACCTACTGCGGCTTACCCTGATCTTGAATCGAAATCGTAACTTAAGATGCAACCACAATATCTGCAAGAAACCACAACAACGTGTGTCAAACCTCCATGACTGAGTATAGCCATAGAGTACTGTGAGTAACCTAGACATCCTGTCTTACCTATAAAAGCTTCATCCTGCCAACTTTAAAGTGATTACTCCACCAGGGAGTAACACCCTGTAATATAAAAAAATGCGAGACAAAACACTTAGCCTATGGGACTTACTGGAGGGACTTTTCTTCAATGTGCCTTAAGCGTATCGAGAGTCTTACCCCATCGATAAAACAGTGTGGAAGTGCGAATCACAAGTTGAAATAATATATCGGTAATCCCGACTCTGAAAAAACAATAAACATCACGCAATGCCATCAGTTTTCTCTAGGTCCTAAGAAACAAAATTAAAACTCTTAATGATCATTTCGTGGAAACTCACCGATGGCGTGTTTACACCATACTCCTCGGATCCCCAGTTGAACAGAGCGTCACGGCGTCTCAAAGCGGTCACGTGTTCACCCTTAACCTACCATAGCTCTAAATAGTACCTTGAGTAAACAGCAACGACGGATCCAGTCTGAATCCCTTATAATGAAACTCAACAACAGACTGTTCCCCAGAGTGACTATGTCCCGAAAGCAAACTCAATGAACAGAATCTCGCTAAATAACCAGTATTTGTCAGTGGTCAGGGTTCTAAAATAAAGATGAAAGATGAAAGCAAAGCAAAAATGTGCCAAGACTGTATTATCCCCGATCATGATCTGACACAACCAGTTGTATAATTCCCAAAGATGTACATCTTCACACTAATATGTGAATACTGCAGTATGGGGTTTCCTATCTGTGGTGAAGACTTGTGTAGAAAACGAAAGTAGAATGAAACATAGAAAACATATATGTAAAATAGGTGAAAAAGGAAAAGGAAAATGTTTGTGGACTGGAGTTTTAAGTGCAAATCCCTTACACTCTAAGATGAATTCTGGATCAATCTCTTATTGGATCTATTACAAAAAACACAACAGTTCATAATGATCGTTGAGGCCCCCCGGGGTTGTGGTTCCCAAAAACGTTATCCAGTGTGTCTCCCTACATGCAAGCATGGTATGCATGTCAATGCCTGTATTAATGTTAAAACGCTCCAAAACAGTGAAGCGTAATTGCGGAATAGTGTGAGATGTGGTCACCCAATGGGCTGCCAATGAGGAACTCATGTTTTCATTTCGAATCCTACTTTTATGTTCCACTATCCGAGTTTTTATTTTCCTGCTGGTTCTACCAACATGCACAAGCCCGCATGAGCATTTAATGGCATAAATGACCCCTTCTGTTGTACAATCTGATGTGCAAATAGAGGTAAACCAGAGAAGACTTCCTTTAAATCAGGCTCATTCTCCACTATTTTCCATCTTCGTCGTATGATGTTCTTAATCATAGGTGCTTCTTCCGAGTGTTTGAGTACAAATACTTCCCTTCGCTGGGGTACTTTAATTTGTTGTTTTAGAAGATCCTCTCTGTTTTTTTGTAACACAACCAGTTCTGCTTTTTCTAAAGTGCTTTCAGGATAGCCCCTCTGTCTATATCTGGTTATCTGTTCCTTGATCAGAGTTTGACATGTTAATTCATCAGATGTAATTCTCTTGATCCTCATGATTTGTGAAATCGGCAAGTGTTTCTTCAGAGACAGAGGATGCGCGCTGGAAAAATGAATTGCATTGTTGACATCAGTCGGCTTCTTGTACACTCTGGTGGATAAACCCAAATTTGTTTTGTGAATTTCTATGTCCAAAAAGTGGATTTTCTCAGTGTCAATTTCATGAGTGAATTGTATTTGAGGATTGTGTTTGTTCAAATCCAAAATGCATTCTTCCAATACATTCCTAGGCCCCTTCCAGATCACAAGAATGTCATCTATGTATCCCAAAAACAAAGCTCCGTGTTGTTGCCATAGTGTTTTTTTTAATACAAATCGGTCTTCATAATGTGCCATGTAAATGTTAGCATATGAGGGTGCTCCAGGAAAACCCATAGATGTTCCAGTCCTTTGTACATAAAATGCTTCTCAAGAAGCATTTTATGTAGATGACATTCTTGTGATCTGGAAGGGGCCTAGGAATGTATTGGAAGAATGCATTTCGGATTTGAACAAACACAATCCTCGAATACATTCACTCGTGAAATTGACACTGAGAAAATCCACTTTTTGGACATAGAAATTCACAAAACAAATTTGGGTTTATCCACCAGAGAGTACAAGAAGCCGACTGATGTCAACAATGCACTTAATTTTTCAAGTGCACATCCTCTGTCTCTGAAGAAACACTTGCCGATTTCACAAATCATGAGGATCAAGAGAATTACATCTGATGAATTAACATGTCAAACTCTGATCAGGGAACAGATAACCAGATATAGACAGAGGGGCTATCCTGAAAGCACCTTAGAAAAAGCAGAACTAGTTGTGTTACAAAAAAACAGAGAGGATCTTCTAAAACAACAAATTAAAGTACCCCAGAGAAGGGAAGTATATGTACTCAAACACTCGGAAGAAGCACCTATGATTAAGAACATCACACGACGAAGATGGAAAATAGTGGAGAATGAGCCTGATTTAAAGGAAGTCTTCTCTGGTTTACCTCTATTTGCACATCAGATTGTACAACAGAAGGGGTCATTTATGCCATTAAATGCTCATGCGGGCTTGTGTATGTTGGTAGAACCAGCAGGAAAATAAAAACTCGGATAGTGGAACATAAAAGTAGGATTCGAAATGAAAACATGAGTTCCTCATTGGCAGCCCATTGGGTGACCACATCTCACACTATTCCGCAATTACGCTTCACTGTCTTGGAGCGTTTTAACATTAATACAGGCATTGACATGCATACCATGCTTGCATGTAGGGAGACACACTGGATAACGTTTTTGGGAACCACAACCCCGGGGGGCCTCAACGATCATTATGAACTGTTGTGTTTTTTGTAATAGATCCAATAAGAGATTGATCCAGAATTCATCTTAGAGTGTAAGGGATTTGCACTTAAAACTCCAGTCCACAAACATTTTCCTTTTCCTTTTTCACCTATTTTACATATATGTTTTCTATGTTTGATTCTACTTTCGTTTTCTACACAAGTCTTCACCACAGATAGGAAACCGCATACTGCAGTATTCACATATTAGTGTGAAGATGTACATCTTCGGGAATTATACAACTGGTTGTGTCAGATCATGATCGGGGATAATACAGTCTTGGCACATTTTTGCTTTGCTTTCATCTTTCATCTTTATTTTAGAACCCTGACCACTGACAAATACTGGTTATTTAGCGAGATTCTGTTCATTGAGTTTGCTTTCGGGACATAGTCACTCTGGGGAACAGTCTGTTGTTGAGTTTCATTATAAGGGATTCAGACTGGATCCGTCGTTGCTGTTTACTCAAGGTACTATTTAGAGCTATGGTAGGTTAAGGGTGAACACGTGACCGCTTTGAGACGCCGTGACGCTCTGTTCAACTGGGGATCCGAGGAGTATGGTGTAAACACGCCATCGGTGAGTTTCCACGAAATGATCATTAAGAGTTTTAATTTTGTTTCTTAGGACCTAGAGAAAACTGATGGCATTGCGTGATGTTTATTGTTTTTTCAGAGTCGGGATTACCGATATATTATTTCAACTTGTGATTCGCACTTCCACACTGTTTTATCGATGGGGTAAGACTCTCGATACGCTTAAGGCACATTGAAGAAAAGTCCCTCCAGTAAGTCCCATAGGCTAAGTGTTTTGTCTCGCATTTTTTTATATTACAGGGTGTTACTCCCTGGTGGAGTAATCACTTTAAAGTTGGCAGGATGAAGCTTTTATAGGTAAGACAGGATGTCTAGGTTACTCACAGTACTCTATGGCTATACTCAGTCATGGAGGTTTGACACACGTTGTTGTGGTTTCTTGCAGATATTGTGGTTGCATCTTAAGTTATGATTTCGATTCAAGATCAGGGTAATCCGCAGTAGGTGTATGAGAGGGCTTGCATTATATATGTTCCATAGTGGTGGCACACGGGGTTTATAAACATGACTTTTCTCTTTCGTTTATTATTTCATTTTTATATATATTGCATTCTTCATTTGGTGGCATTCACATCTTTGGTGGCATTTTCACTATTCTGGTGGCGTATACCTTCACTATACTTTCGTTCTAGTGCAAATCTTGAGTTGTGTCTTTGCTCAAGATATTTCTGGATATTTATTTGCATAAGACATAAATTCCTTGCTCATTTAAATACTGGTTTGTGTTGTAGATCGTGACTGAACAAAGAAGATCTCTACTATAATATATAGAACCTACGTGTTGTCTCTAAATACCCCTGATGAAGGGTTCAGGGTGAACCCGAAATGCATTGAGAAAAAGTCTATTGACTTGATTATTAATTAAATTGCATTTATTCATTGTTTCTTACACTTTATAGTTTACCAAAAGTCAATGTAAACATTGAAATCAAATGTTTATGATTTGAATTTGCATTTGAAAAGTACTGTTTTCACTTGAGTTTGCATCTATAAATTGAAGACTACAATTAACTCTTCTAAAGATTGCATTGTTTCTTTTCGCATTACAATGTTATGAATTTTGATAAACTGGTATAGGCTTTCCAGCCAAAAGCTGTTACCATGGTGACACTGGCAAATGTGTCCCTGTAGGCCTGAGCCACTTTATCATTAATCAAAGGTGTCTGCCTGCACTTGCCCAGGTTACTGGGGCTCACAGTAGAGGACATAACCATGTCCACATCACAGACCAAGACAGCCTGAGTTTGTACTCTGACTAGGCCAAAGTCCATCTCAGTTCCCAGGGTTAACCCTACTACACCCTTCTGTTGAGAACCACCACTATTAGCTGTACTAGGGGGAACAGTTGCCTTAGGGGCCATGGTGGGTGGAGCTGCCTCCTTCTTAGTGCAATCACTGGTCCAAGGAGTATTACTTTTACAAATATTGCACCATGGTTTTTGTTGGCCTTCTTTCTTCTTGGGTTTCTTGGAACCTCCCTCTACAGAAGCTTTTTGGGGACCTGTTGAAGACTTCTCGTCTTTTACTTTCTGAGCCCCACCCCTTTGGTCTGGCTTTTTCTGGTCACCACCTTGGACCTGGTTTTTCTGCTTAACCCTGGTTCTGACCCATTTGCCTGCCTTCTTTCCCAATTCTTGGGGAGAGGTCAGATCAGAGTCAATCAGGTGTTGGTGCAACAACTGGTTCTGACAATTATTAAGTATTTGTTCTCTCATGATCAAATTATACAATCCTGTATAGTCCTTAACTTTACTGCCCAGTAACCAGCCCTCCAGAGCCTTAGTGGCACAATCTACAAAGTCAGTCCAGTCCAGTCTGTGTCTTCTGGGTATCTCTGAACAACAACCTATATTGTTCAGTGGTTAGGCCAAACCCATCAATCAGAGCACTCTTCAGGACAGAGTAATTGTTAGCATCCTCATCACTAACTATGAGGAGCTTGTCTCTTCCTTTTTCTGAAAAGGAGAGCCATCCGATTGCTGCCCATTGACTTTAGGGTGCCTGCTGTACTTTGCAAGCCCTCTCCAAAGCAGTTATCCACTTGTGGATGTCATCCCCACATTTGTAGGGAGGGACAATCTTACTTAGGTTTCTATTGTCATAGGACCTGTCTTTATCCTTAGGGATAATGCTGCCACCAGTGTGTTCTAATCCACTTAACTTTTGCCCTCTAGCAAGAGCAAGTCTCTCTTTGGCTAGGGCAAGGTCTTGCCTCTCAATCCTAAGATTCACTTCTCTCTTTCTGGCCTGATGTTCTCTTCTCTCAGGGGAAGACATTCTTCTAAGAGCATCTGACCCTATTGAGGCATTAGAATGGATAGATTCCCTGGAGTGGTATCTCCTTCTTCTATGCTCAGAGTTAAGCCTGCTTGGGGTTCTGTAAGGTACTATGCCCTCTCCAGTACCATGTAGGCTTAGGTTGGCCTGGCTAAGTATTCCCACTTGGGCCTGGCCATTGTCATCCTCCCCAGAGTCTTCCTCCACTTCACTGTCATCAACTAGATTGGGATCAGGGAATCCTCTGTGGAGGGATGACCCTCATCTTCTTTCCCTGAAGGACCTGCACTAGAGGCCTTCTTAGCATCATCTTCCTCCATGAGCTCTATCAGATACTTGAGGGTAGGGTTTGAACCCTGTTTTAACTTCCTGGATGTGCACAAGTGCCTTAAATCCTGGAAGGTTAGGGTATCATATCTGGAAGGTATCCTTAAAGGATCTACCTCCACTGGGAGAGAACCAGTTGGTTCTGCTCTCAGAGACATGATCTAGTGAGGTGTGGTGTGTGCACCTACCTACAAGTGTTATCTACTAGAACCTCTCTAGGAGTTGTAGTCAGGGTGTGCTAGGCTCTTTTCTCTACAACAACTAAGTTCAGTACAACTTAAGTATTCTAAGACTTGATTTATATGTACCTCAAGGTACCTTAATGTGATCGTTCAAATGATAACTCAAGATATTGTGGTAAAACAATCAGCAAGCTCCTCACCCAACCGCTGCCACCAATGTGAGAAGTTGGACTGGTGTATGATGTTCACTATTCTAGTGAGCACCTTGTACCAGTCCAAACAACCCTTATGGTGATGGTTGTAAAGTCAACCTTATAGACCAGCTATCCTAGTGGTAGCATGGACAAAGCAGTCTTATGCTAAAACTTCAGAGAGCATGTGAAGCCAATTAATTTACCAACAATTCCCCTTGAATACCAGATGAAAGGACACCATACAAATTATATATAAAATATGTATGTATTTATTTCTAACACAACACCTCTGCACTCTTTATGAGGTCAGAGTTCGAGATACAGCACAAGTTACTTAATAGTCATACGTTAAGTTGCACAAATACAATTCTGCCATAGGGGCCTCACGAACCATATACTAAATAAGTGGCATAAGAACCACTTCACGAAAGGTGAGTAGGCCAAGGGCCTAGGAAATCGGTGGGGCTACGAGGAGTAACCAAGGGTTAGACTATAGGAGTCCCACAGGATGCGTGTGCAGAGTCTATAGGTACACACGGGTTCTCATTGACTTTCAACGGGAACGTAAAGTTTCTAAGTTAGAGTTTTTAGGACACTTCCAGGAGGATCATGGGAAAACCCAGTTAAACTAAGACACTTGGATAGTTAATATCCACAGGAGCACCAGAATGCATGAGTTACCTCACCCAAGGAAACCGATAGCATATGTCTGCTTTGGTGTCGGGTTTCGTCGTTGAATCCTATGGAGATCTGCAAGAAGATGCTGCAGGCGACTAGGAGGAAGATGTCCGGGTGGATCCAAGGGTGGCTCAAGGAAGAGATGAACCTGAAAGCAGAGGGGACAGAGTCTGGTTCACTAGCCAGTGACCGGGTAGGTACCAGGAAGGAACCAGGCGATGTCGTGAAGCAATCAGGTGAAGATGTGAAGCTTGTCTCGCAGCCGCGTGGACCAGGGGGCGTCGACGATGACCAGGAGGTGGAGACGGACTGTCCCATGAAGGATCTCGCTGTTGGTGGAGTCGACTTCCGGATTGTAGTCACCAAGCCTTGGCAAAGGTCACCCACGAGGAAAGGGAGGATTGGCTTCTTGGTCAGACCAGCAAGATCTGTGGGGCTTTCCCATTACAGGAAAGCAGGAGCAAGCCCAGAGCAATCAGGCAAGCTGTGATGTTTCAAGTTGATGTCTTCTGGAGGGCCACTAGCCAACGGGCTAGTACCCACAAAGATGCGTTGAGGAGAAATGCAGGCACAGGCCCCACGCGGCACTCCTGGAGTGCAGAGGGCTAGGCTTCGGTGCACTTAGTGCTCAGGGCTGGGGGTTCTCAATCCCCAATGCACAACTTCGAGGGAGCCTCAGAAGCTGCACAAGTAACAAGTTGCAGGGAGTCCAGGGAATCACGTCCCACGTCTCTCGTGTCCGCCACGGGTCTCAGCTTTGCTGGAGATGTGGGTTGAAGTCAGAGAAGTCTGGAAGTCCAGTCCTGCAATGCTGGGTCATCGGGTTCCAGAGGGAGTGTCGACAAAGCAAACCGGCAGTCGTTGATGGTGCCTGTTTGCGCAGGGTGGTCACTCCCTGGCCACATGGGAGATTTCTTCAGTCCTCTAGTCTTGTAGAATGGTGAAGGGTCCAGAGTTTCATTTCAGAGTTTCAGTCAGGATAATCTAAAGTCTCTAGACTCAGCTCCTAGTTTTATACAGATTAAAGGGTCTGGATTACCTGCTAGGTCCCTCCTATGGGTGGGACCTGGGAAGGGGGTGGTTACACCCCTTTCCCTATGTCCAGTTTCGTGCCAGAGCTGGGGCTGGAGTGCCCCAGCAACCCATTTGAATTTGGGCTTTGCGTGGAGCACCTTGTGTGCCCCAGGCAGTGTCTCATTTCATTGAACCCACCCTGCCCCAATACACTAAAGCCTGTCTGGAGAGGTGCCAGCACCTCCCAAGGCAGGAAACCTATTGTCCAGGCCTCCCCTGCCAGAGTTTCGTCCAGCAGCAGGAGGTCAGACTTGTGTCTGTGGCAGCAGCATCGATTTTGTGATGCTGAGGCTCTGGTTAAATTTAACCACGTAAAGCTACAGCTATGCTACAGCTACATGTCTTCTCCCTCTAGAAGGGTGGAATGCTACCCCCGTCGCCAGAATTGGCGAGGGGGTAATATTCCAAAGTGTATGACACCTTACACGACATGTTTCTATAAAGCCAAACCAAAGTTAGCATTAACCGCGAGGATTATAATGCACTTAAGACTATATGGTATGGCTATATCATAGAACAGCTATATAAGGACATGGTTCAGAAAGCTGCAGACAGGCTCAGCTCATGCTAGCGCACCATCTCACATAAAACCAAGCACTCTGCCTTCAGGATTGTCAAGGCCTGCCATATGAGTGATTTATAGGTGTATATGTGTCTTAATGTAAGGGTAGGTATAGGGATACTATACCTAAGCAAGGAGTGATTACACAACCTTGCCCCAGCTGAGTGATCAGCCAGTTGTGTCAGTTAAGATGGCCTGCCAGGGGTGGCATAATATATGCCGCATCCCCTGGTAGTCTTTGAATGCACCTAGGCCCTGGATACCTATGATACACTATACAGGGGTTCACAAAGGTGACCCAATACCCATTGGTTATGTACCTAAAGTACATAGGATGTATTTAGAGAGAGAACAGCTGGGCTGTGAGTCTGATTAGCAGGCCCACAGCCACACTAGAGTCGATAAACCAGTGAAACACAGCAAAAAGTGGGGGTGACCATAGGAAGCAGACCCTACTCTCCTTCAGACGGCAAAGGTTGGGCCCAGGGGCCAGCTCACAGGGCCCTCCAGGCAGGGAGGCAGTCTCAGTGGCGGTTCCTCCTGGCGCCCAGCAGCAGCAGCAGGCCCCCTCAAATTAGGATCAGCAAGAGAACATTTTGTAAGGGGTCACAGCCCCTTTTTATACACATAAACCCTTTGTCTGTGTCTGTAGGGTGGGGGGAAAACCAGACGCAGCTGGTTTTGGAGCACTCTGATGTGCTAAGTTCCTCTCCTTATTCACTAGTTAGGCTAGGGTCATCAGTCGCACCACAGGGGGCAGAGCCAGCATTGTGTGGGGAAAGCCCAGCCCTATTCAGGTCCCAGGTGCACTCCTCCCTCACATCAATCATGCAGATCTCTCCACTCACCACCGGGGCAGGCCTATCCTGACTCCTGGAGCCAGACTCACCAGCCAGCTCCAGCCAATCACAAACCAGACAGCCCATTCACATAAATTACACAGACATGCCAACTTCTAGAAGTGGCACTTCTACACTAGACACATTTATGCCGCACACATCATCACGCAGCCTTCAATCACTCGAGTCCGCACATACCAAACTCGAGCCTGCACTCCCCCACGCATCAGGAACTAACAAGGTCACATACATTCCCCATGCATTCCTATGGGAGGGCAGGCCAACCTTACCACACGCACGCACTTTACCCTGTGACACAGTGGTAAAGTGCACAGAAGCCAAAAATCACTAACACCAACTCACAATTAAAGCAAAAAGTTTAGGGGTGAACCTGCCAGAAGGGCCGAGTCCAACACAACCCCCTTCCAGCCAAAACGCAGGGTAGACCAATCACCACCGTGATGGGCTTCCCTGCTTGGGGCAATTGACCACGGACGCGGGCCTGCAACTGCAGGGACACCCTCCTGTTATACGTCACAGTGAACCCATGGGGTTCATTCTAAAAACACTGTCTGGAACAACTGGGATACCCCACGGGTACTCCCAAGCTGTCTGCAGCCAGGACCAAGGCCCTGGGCCACCCAGGTGCCACTGGTCCTTGCCTATTCGCAGAGCAGGGGTAGGAACCCCTGGTACATAGTAGCCATTCTCCACTCTTCCTGTCTGTAGGACAGGGCTATACTACCACTGGTTCTCCAGCCTAGGGTCTACACCCTCAGGCGGACCAGGAGTCATCAGGGAGGCTCTACTCCACCTACCTCTCCTTCTAGGGTTCCTCTTCCTCTGAGAGGTACCCTTAGAACACCACACTCCTAACCTAGGGTTTAACCCCTCAGGTTGCACCGGGGTCAGAGGCGGGATCTCCCACCCTCTGCACCCCCTTCCAGAGTTCTGCACCCTCCCAACTGGAGTGGTACCCCTGGAAGATGAACCGTTCAGGACGCTGGTTACAGACGTCCTACCCTTCAGGTCAGGCTGATCCTGAACCTGGCCTTCCAACCTCTGGTCTAAAACATTTAGTGGAATATTTGCCTGGCACTCCAGGACTTCTGGGGATTTACACACCATCCCCCTGAGCCGGACACATGACTCATATGTTGTGTGACTACCTGTGTGGCGCAGATCTCCCGTCCCCTGTGCATCTGACAGTGCGCGAAGATCCCCCAGAACGGAAGTGGTGTCACCCGGGTCCCCCCAAGGGAATCTAGCCCAACTGGCTAGTCCTTGGTCCACTGGTTCTTCCACTGGGGAACTCATCCCCCAATCACTCCTCACTTCGGACTCCTGTGCCCTCTCAACTGGAGTAGCACTGCTGGACACTAGAACCACTGGAGCTCTATTTACAGACGTTCCAAATCCTCTATACACTAGGTGATCTTCCTCAAATGGACTAACAGGACAGCCTAGGTCCCCAATCTAGTGTTCCCTTAAGAAACCATCCAGGCTCTGAGGCAGGGCTTCGGGCGTCTGGGGTCTCTTGGTAACCCACTCACTCTCGTTCCACCGACACAGGTCGTAAGCCCCTACACCCCCCTCACTATACTGGGACCTAGCTGGGCTACTCTGAACCTCTTCCACCACGCTGGGCTGGAAGATACCTGAACCACTACTTTTGGAATCACTCACCAATGACTCTGCAGAACCTCTGGCCCTTTCCCAGTGATCTGCTTCATCTGCAAGCTCAAATGCCTCAGACAATCCACACCCCAACAGGTGTTGGCGCAACCCCGGCGAACAACAACTGAGCAGGTGTTCTTTGAGAATCAGATCACACAGTTTGTCAAAATCAGTTTCTGCCGGAACTCTTACCCAATCAAACAGTGCATCCTCAAATTCATCCACAAACTCCTCCCAAGACTGGTGAGACAGTTTCCTACTGCCCCTGAATT
The DNA here is from genome assembly GCF_964263255.1 of Lissotriton vulgaris. Classification (NCBI taxonomy): domain Eukaryota; kingdom Metazoa; phylum Chordata; class Amphibia; order Caudata; family Salamandridae; genus Lissotriton; species Lissotriton vulgaris. The sequence goes on along the minus strand of NW_028251487.1, from coordinate 601,637 downwards.
TCAACATATACTCCTCTTCTTGGGAAACAGGTACCATACTCTGGGAACTGGGAATGGGACTTCTTGCACTGGGCTCTATATAGCTGCCACCACTGGACTCAACCTGCCCTGGGGAGTCCAGAAAATTATAACTGCGTGCAGGGGACAATCTACCCGCCAAAGCTAATTTCTCTCTGGTGAAGGCCCTCTCACCTTCCTCTATCCACTCCTGCGCTAAGACCCTCTCTGTCTCTAGCTGGTGCTGCTTAACACCCAGCTGCGCCATCTCCTTGGCATGCTCTAACCTGAGCTGCTCCAAAGCCAGCTGGTGCTCCCTTTCTTTCCTCCTATCTTCCCACTCCTCTGGGGACAGGGACCGGGAAAGGGATGGGGCACTGCCCCCTACACTGGACCCAGCAAGGGACTCCCTATCTATAGGGTCTTCACTATCTGCTGGCGCCCATGCACTGTCATCTTCTTCCTCCCCTTCAGACTCATCAGGGTTCCCCACAGACCCACCACCCTCATGGCTTGAGGCCCGGGCCCCCTCTTCCTCACTGCGCTCACATTCCCAGTCATCCTTCTGCCATAGGATTAGGTTATCCCTAAGCTTGGACAGGGTGTCTGACTCATTCACTGCGATGTCTCTCTCCTCACAAAACTGTACCAACTCATGCATACTGTATCTAAACAGACCACAGAAGTTAAAAGAAGATTCCATCTTGGCAGGATCCTCACAGACACGTGCAACACAAGGGACTTAACTGTCTGAGCTAAAACAGGAGTACTCAATTCACAAAGTATTCAGCAAGCTCCCTATCCCTGAGAACTCACACTCATTTGTCCAGTGCAACACACCATTCATCCACACACAACCCCCCTCGGACTGGTAAGGCAGTTTCTCCCACCCCTGATTTCTCAACCTGACCTCACGTGACACAGGTACCATACTCTGGGAACGGGGCGGGGAACACATGTACTGGACACAATTACGCTGCTACCACTGGGGATCCCACCCTCTGGTGAATCCAGAAAATTCACACTGCACTTAGGGGATAGAAACCACCCAGACCTAGTGACACCTAACTCACAGTGCACAAGAAACACATTTCCAAAGAAATGACATTTAGAACAATTTTGAAACAATAATCCCCTTCTATGTGATTATCTAAAATGCAGAGTTTTGTGGTGCAGCCAGCTTCCGCTGTGGTACAGCGCAAACACAAATCCTCAATCCTTCCGCTGCTACCAATGTTAGAAATGCCGCTTTCCGGTAGGCTGAGGCTTGCGCCAAAGCCAGGCAGTAACCACCATTCTACATCAGGGCAAGGGAGTTACACACCAAAGATAACCCCTGCTCACATTCTAGGCAACGTGACGCGAGCAGTAAGGCTTATCCCGGAGGCAATGTAAGTTAAGTATTTGCGCACACACCCATCAACAACACCCTAGGCCCACCACAAAGGAAACTCCACACCAGGTTATATATAAAAACAGCCTTTGTAATATACCAAACACATTAGATAATCAACACACACTTTAGAATGTGCCAACAGGCACGGGCAGAATTTACAGGGGAAATATTGACAGGACAGGGCCACCTGGACCACTGTCAGGAATAAGCCCTTGGTAGTACTAGCACTTTGTAGAATATAGAA